>NC_057799.1:390748975-390757692 GCF_018294505.1 Triticum aestivum | reverse complement strand
GGGGGTGGGGGAGTGGGGGGTGGATCGGGCTAGGGTTTGCTAGGGGGTGGATAAGGGGAGAGTGGGGGTGGGCCGGCCGGCTGGGCCTTTGCCCAGTTGGGTTGGCCAGCTGGGCCACAGTTGGCCCAGTGGGGGGGGCTTCTCTTTTCTTTTCTTCTGTTTTCTGTTTTGCATTTCTTTTATTTATTTTATTTTAAATTATCTAGGCATTTTATAAAAATGTGTTTATTACACCATATTTACTTATCCAAAATATGGCACCTCCCGAACATTTTGTTTTAAATTTTGAAAAACTTTTATTGTTGACATTAATTGAATTTAAATTATGAAACGGTTTTGAATCATCGCACGGTTAACAACAGTAACCAAAGTGACATGGCATGATTAGCGTGGGATTACTGTAGCATGATTATCCGGGCGTTACAAATCTCCTCCACTACAAGAAATCTCGTCCCGAGATTTAGGAGGTAGAAGGAAAAAGGGCGGGGTATTCATCACGCAGGCGATCCTCGCGTTCCCAGGTGGCTTCATCTTCAGAATGGTGCGACCACTGGACTTTGAGGAACTTGATCGCCTTCTGACGTGTGCGGCGTTCAGCTTGGTCGAGAATGCGGACCGGATGCTCCTTATAGGAGAGGTCCTGCTGCAATTCGAGCACTTCATGATCCACTGCTCGGATTGGGTCCTTGAATCAACGGCGGAGCTGTGACACATGGAACAGATCGTGAACCTGAGAAAGGTTCGGCGGAAGCTCCAGTTGGTATGCCACTTTTCCACGCCTTTCGAGAATAGTGAATGGGCCAATATATCGAGGAGCTAGTTTGCCCTTGATTCCAAAGCGGTGAGCACCCTTCATTGGTGTGACTCGAAGATAAGCCTTTTCGTCAGGTTGATAGACCATGTCTTCATGATGACGGTCATACTGACTCTTCTGACGTGACTGAGCAGTCTTGAGATTCTCACGAATAATGCGGACTTGTTCTTCGGCATGTTGGATAATATCCGGACCGAAGCGTGGACGTTCCCCAGTTTCTGACCAGTTCAGAGGGGTTCGGCACTTTCGTCCATATAACACTTCGAAGGGGGCCATCTTTAGACTAGCTTGATAGCTATTATTATAAGAGAACTCAGCATACGGGAGAGATTCCTCCCATTTCTTGTTGAAGGAAATAACACAAGCTCGAAGCATGTCTTCGAGAACTTGGTTGACGCGTTCAACTTGCCCTTGCGACTGAGGATGAAACGCAGTACTGAATGACAGATGAGTTCCCATAGCTTCTTGGAAACTTGCCTGGAATCTTGAAGTGAATAAGCTGCCATGGTCCGAGCTGATAACCAATGGAATACCGTGGAGTGAAACAATCCTGGACATATAGAGCGTTGCCAGCTGACTAGCAGTGATCGTTTCTTTGACCGCCAAAAAATGTGCAACTTTGGAAAGTCGGTCAATGACGACAAGAATAGCATCATTACCTTTCTGTGATTTGGGAAATCCAGTGACGAAGTCCATCTCAACATGGTCCCATTTCCATTCAGGAATAGAGATAGGTTGCAGAGTTCCAGCAGGCCTTTGATGTTCTGCTTTGATACGACGGCAAACGTCACACTCAGCAACATAACGAGCAATGTCTTGCTTCATATTAGACCACCAGAATCTCTGACGGATGTCTTGGTACATCTTTGTACTACCAGGACGGATACATAGAGGCGTATCATGAGCTTCTTTCATAACTTCCTGTGTCATATCCAGGTTTTTCTCTGCCCATGGCACCACTAGGCGGCCCTTGAAGTACAAAGTGCCATCTTCAGCAATAGTGAAGAATGAGGGCTTTCCTTCTGCAAGGTAGCGCTTAATCTTGTGGGCTTCAGAGTCATATCCCTGTATTCTCTTGATGGAGTCCAAGAGATCTGGTTCGACGGCCAGGGTATTGAGGGAACCCTGGGAAACAACACGGAGGTTCATCTTGCGAAACTCCTTAGGAGGGGGAGCGAGTGCACCCGGAGGAACAATATGGAGGTTCAGCTTCCTGAATTCTTCAACAAGGGAGGGATGAACTTTGTGAACCTGGAGGTGGTTGCAGTAAGACTTGCGGGTCAAGGCATCAGCCATTACATTAGCCTTGCCTGGCGTATAGGAAATACCCAAGTCAAAGTCTGCAACAAGCTCTATTCATCTCTGCTGACGGAGGTTCAGGTCTGGCTGAGTAAACAGATACTTCAGACTTTGGTGGTCAGTGAAGATCTCGCAATGATTACCAAGAAGGTAATGTCGCCACTGCTTCAGCGCATGAATGACAGCAGCAAGTTCGAGGTCGTGAACTGGGTAGTTCTCTTCGTGAGGGCGCAATTGCCGAGAGGCATAAGCAATCACTTTGCGGTCTTGCATTAGGACACAGCCTAATCCTTGACGGGAAGCGTCGCAGTAAATGACGAAGTCCTTCTTAGTATCAGGTGGAGCTAGAACTGGGGCAGAAGTCAACTTGTCTTTGAGTGCCTGGAAACTTTCCTGACATTTGTCTGTCCATTGGAACTTGACGCCCTTATGCAACAGGTTAGTCAGAGGCCTGGCGATCTTGGAGAAGTTCTCGACGAATCAACGGCAATAGCTGGCGAGACCGAGAAAACTTCTGACTTGCTTAACGTTCTTGGGAGGAGTCCAATCAAGGATAGCCTGGACTCGTTCAGGGTTGACGGAAATACCATCCTTAGAGATGACATGCCCAAGATAGGTTACTTCGGGTAGCCAGAATTCACATTTAGAGAACTTGGCATATAGTTGATGCTCTCGTAGCTTTTCCAGCACAAGACGAAGATGTTCAGCATGTTCCTCTTTGTTTTTGGAAAATACCAGGATATCATCCAGATAAACCACGACGAACTTGTCGAGGTAATCCATGAATATATAGTTCATCAGACGAGAGAAGGTGGCTGGAGCATTGGTTAAACCGAAAGACATGACGGTGTACTCGTATGAACCATATCGAGTCACGAAGGCAGTCTTTGGGATATCCTCTTCGCGAACACGGATCTGGTGGTAACCCAACCTCAAGTCAAGCTTAGAGAACACTGATGAACCCGCCAGTTGATCATATAGATCATTGATCCGAGGAAGAGGGTATTTATTCTGAATGGTAGCTTGGTTTATAGGACGGTAGTCTTGAACTAATCGGTTTGTCCCATCCTTCTTCTTGACAAAGAGAGAAGGTGCTCCCCAAGGAGAGCAACTTGGGCGAATGAATCCTTTGCGAAGAGATTTGTCGATTTCCTCCTTAAGCTCAAGGAGTTCATGCGGCGGCATCTTGTAGGGTCGCTTGGCTATAGGAGTGGTGCCTGGTTTCAAGTCGATGATGAATTCGACAGCTCTAGCAGGGGGAATCCCTAGAAGTTCTTCAGGGAAGACGTCGAGGAATTCACGCACGACGGGAATGTTTTCAATGCCCTCGAGTGGTGCAGCGTTCAATGCATTCAATGCATAGAGCCTTGCCTCGGCATTTTGCACCAGAAGAGCTTGGTAAGTAACTATTTCATCTGAAGGGTGTAGCAGATGGACGATCTTAGTGGCGCAAACGATTGAAGCAGTATGCGCTTTTAACCAATTCTTTCCCAGAATGAGATCAATGCTACAGGACTTCAGTACGATGGGAGAGACAAGAAATTCCAGTCCTTCAATTTTAATAGGAACGTCGTGACTAACCATAGAGGTTTGACATTGGCCCGCAGGGGTGTGTACCACTAGCGGAGTGTTCATCTCTTCGTATTTAATGCCATGCAGGAATGCAAATTCTGCTGATATGAATGAATGGGATGCTCCTGTATCAAATAAAATGGATGCTGGTACTGAATTTACGAGGAGTGTACCCATCACAGTAGCAGGCTGGTCTTGAGCTTCATTGAGATCAACGTGGTTGGCATGAACACGACCATAAGACTTGGCCTTGTTGCTGCGGGGCTGGTTGCTTCCATGGCCAGTTGCTGGAAGGGCCAGTTGATTCTGGTTCTGGTTGCATTCTCTAGCACGGTGTCCTGGTTGACCACACCTGAAGCACAAACCATTATTGGGAGTGGGAACAGGAGCTTGGGGTGGTGGAGCTGGAAGTCTTGACTGCCTAGATGGTGGTGGAGGCAGACGAGGTGCAGCATAGGTCTGCCTTGGGGCAGATGCATTTGGACGGTACATGCCATTCGGGATCCATATCTTACGCTTCTGTGAGGGCGGGCCCGAAGATGAGCCCGTGTCACGGTTGCGCCTGTGAGAGCTCTGGTATTCCTGCAGACCAGTTTCGACATTGATGGCCTTGTTCACCAAGGTGGCGAAATCAGCAAAGTCATGCACTAGAAGTGCGAGCTTGATGTCAGCTTGAAGGCCATCACAAAACTTCTCTTGTCTGCGTGCATCAGTTGCAATGTCCTCTTCAGCATAGCGAGACAAGTCCAGAAACTCCCGCTGATAAGCTTCAACAGTTTTGTTGCCTTGGGTGAGGTTGCGGAACTCACGCTTCTTCCGGTCCATGACTCCCTGAGGAATGAAGCGGGCACGGAAAGCTGCTTGGAAGTCTGGCCAGGTGATGATTGTTCCAGCTGGCAGAGTACGCCTGTGGCTGTCCCACCATTGAGCTGCGGGTCCCTTCAGGAAGAAGGAAGCAAAGGTGACATAGCTGGCAGGGGCTACATCGGCAGACTCCATCTCATAGGTGATGTCACGGAGCCAGTCATCAGCATCCAGAGGCTGAGTTGAGCTGCGGTACACAGTCGGGTTGAGGCACATGAAATCCTGCAGAGTTACTGGGGTTGGTTGCTGGTCCATATTGGGGCGAGGAAACTGAGCCATCATATTTTCCATGAATTGGCGGTTCAGTTCGAACTGTTGGATCATACCAGCCATGTACTCAGGTGGTGGTGGGGCATTGCCACCACTACCACGACCACCTGGTCTAACCATCCTGCTAATATATAACAGGGGTTCAGCATTGAGAAATTTGCAAAGACAAGAATCATTCATGATGAAACATGCATAATGAAAGGAGCACGATAGCTACTACATAGTAGTCGGCATAACTCACAAAAGGGGTCATGCATAGAGTTCAGTACACAGAGTTCAGTACATAGACTAAAACAACATAGGCGGCACACAGGCTCGCGGCGAATGCATCTAACACTAATATGCAAGCCTACATCAGTCCCAAGAGGTACTGTGGAGGTAGGTGTAGCCTGAAAGCTGGTAGTGTCGCATCGGGAACTCCACGTCAGCAACCTGGGGGCCGCGAATACTCTGGTGCAGAACCTGACGCTCAGGTGGCAGAAGAGGTCCAAGTGCGGGAGAGTGGCCTCCCACATCTGGCCAGCCGACACCCTGGGGCATCACAGTCCTGGCTGGGTAGATCGCAGAACAGGGCAGCTCCCTAGATCGGACAAAGGGGTGCAACAGAGTCAGAGCACGGTAAAGGTGCTGACGGGTGGTGTACAACTCGTGGCGAAGAGCTCGGTTAGCTTGATCCAACCCATCAGCATGCAGAACCAGGTTCTGATGGTAGAAGGGCTCTCGGGTGACAGTGGAGTAGGCAGCAGTATAGTATCCCTTCGCACCAACATCAGATGCGATAGCAATGTGCCTGAAAGGGGAGGTGTCCAACTCCCGATACTCTCCACGAAGACGTGTCAGAGCAGCATAGGCAGCATCGTGGACAGCCATATCGATGGTCATTCCAACACCATGAGCGGTGTGCAGCACAGTAGTGGAGTCATACTCCTGCGAGTAGAGGTGGACGATGGCACGGTACTGCTCCTGGTTAAAGTCCTGGTACTCCTCGTAGACGGTGTACTCAGGGTGCCAGCGATAACCCAGATAGGTCATCATCTCAGCTAGCACAGCAGGTGATCCCGAGGCACCAATGGCCGTCGCGTGGCGCACGACTTGCCTCGTGGGTTCCATCTGAAAGCAAAGATGTTTCAAAGGAGTCAAATGACAGTGTGTGAATTGTTGAAAATACTATTCTAAGAATAACTATGGCTTATCCAACTTTGGGGTGAACGCGGTCACGGGATCCTAGTGTTAGAGTTAGTAAATTCGTTTAACCCGAGTAGAAGAGAGTTTAGAGTCCCAGAGTAAAGGTCGAGGAGTAAAAGATCCTAGTACCACCCAATGGCGACGACTCTAAAACATAAATAAGTCATACAAGCATCATAATACAAGCCAGGGGCCTCGAGGGCTCGAATACAAGTGCTCGATCATAGACGAGTCAGCGGAAGCAACAATATCTGAGTACAGACATAAGTTAAACAAGTTTGCCTTAAGAAGGCTAGCACAAACTGGGATACAGATCGAAAGAGGCACAGGCCTCCTGCCTGGGATCCTCCTAACTACTCCTGGTCGTCGTCAGCGGGCTGCACGTAGTAGTAGGCACCTCCAGTGCCGTAGGTGTCATCATCGACGGTGGCGTTTAGCTCCTGGACTCCAACCTCTGGTTGCGACAACCAGGTAGAAAGGAAAGGGGGAAAAGAGGGAGAGAAGCAATCGTGAGTACTCATCCAAAGTACTCGCAAGCAAGGAGCTACACTACATATGCATGGGTATATGTGTAAAGGGCCATATCAGTGGACTGAACTGCAGAATGCCAGAATAAGAGGGGGATAGCTAACCCTGTCGAAGACTACGCTTCTGGCCACCTCCATCTTGCAGCATGTAGAAGAGAGTAGATGGTAAGTTCACCAAGTAGCATCGCATAGCATAATCCTACCCGGCGATCCCCTCCTCGTCGCCCTGTTAGAGAGCGATCACCGGGTTATATCTGGCACTTGGAAGGGTGTGTTTTATTAAGTATCCGGTTCTAGTTGTCATAAGGTCAAGGTACAACTCCGGGTCGTCCTTTTACCGAGGGACACGGCTATTCGAATAGATAAACTTCCCTGCAGGGGTGCACCACATAACCCAACACGCTCGATCCCATTTGGCCGGACACACTTTCCTGGGTCATGCCCGGCCTCGGAACATCAACACATCGCAGCCCTACCTAGGCACAACAGAGAGGTCAGCACGCCGGTCTAAATCCTATGGCGCAGGGGTCTGGGCCCATCGCCCATTGCAAACCTGCACATTTCGAGGGCGGCCGGAAGCAGACCTACCCTAGCAGGCGTTCCAATCCAATCTGGCGCGCGCCACTCTGTCGCTGACGTCACGAAGGCTTCGGATGATACCACGATGTCGAGTGCCCATAACTGTTCCCGCGTAGTTGGTTAGTGTGTATAGGCCAGTGGCCAGACTCAGATCAAATACCAAGATCTCGTTAAGCGTGTTATTTTTAAGAATCCGCGGACGCCGACCAGGGCCAGGCCCACCTCTCGCCTAGGTGGTCTCAACCTGCCCTGTCGCTCCGCCACAAAGATCCACTTGCGGGTACTCCTACGAGGCGACCCGACTTTAGTCACCACATGTGTCATGTATATAGTATATAAATATATACCCGTGATCACCGCCCAAGTGATCACGACCCGATAGTATAGCACAGCAGACGGACAAGAATGTAGGGCCACTGATGGAAAACTAGCATCCTATACTAAGCATGTAGGATTGCAGGTAAAGGTAACAACAGTAGAAGCAAGGACATGCTATGCATCAGGATAGGATAAACGGAAAGTAGTAACATGCTACACTACTCTAATGCAAGCAGTATAGAGAAGATTAGGCGATATCTGGTGATCAAGGGAGGGGGCTTGCCTGGTTGCTCTGGCAAGTAGGAGGGGTCGTCAACTCCGTAGTCGAACTGGGCAGCAGCAGCGTCGGTCTCGTAGTCTACCGGAGAGAAGAGGGGGGGGACAGTAAATACAATGCAAACATAAGCATGACGATGCGTGACATGACAATGAGCGGTGCTAGGTCTGCCCTAACGCGGCAGTAGGTGGTACCGGCGAAGGGGGGGAACATCCGGGAAAGTATTCCCGATGTTTCGCGTTTTTGGACAGACGGACCGGAGGGGGAAAGTTCCATGTTCGCTATGCTAGGAACGTGTGGCTGACAAACGGACTACGTATTCGGATTCGTCTCGTCGTTCTGAGCAACTTTCATGTACAAAGTTTTTCCATCCGAGCTACGGTTTATTTTATATTAAATTTTAAAGATTTAAATCATTTTTAGAATTTAATAAATTAATTTAATTCAAAATTTAATTAATGCATCAGCATGACGTCAGCAGTCAACGTTGACCGTTGACCTGGTCAACCTGACAGGTGGGTCCCACCTGTCAGGGGCTGTTAGCTAATTAACAGTAGTTAATTAGGTTAATTAGTTATTAAGTTAATTAATCTTAATTAGTTAATATTAACATGATTAATTAAGTTAATTAATTAAGTTAATTAATTATCTTAATTATTTATTTATTTATTTTTATTAATTTAATTTTTTAAAATCATTTTTTTACGTTCTGTGGGCGGGGCCCATATGTCATAGGCCCATAGGGGCCTATCGGGTTTGGGCGCTCGGGTGCGGGTGTGGGTCACGGAGTGGGCGCAGAACCCGGGCGACGGTGAGCGAGCGGGGGACGCGGGTCACGGCGCCGAGTGTGGGCGAGGCGGGGCGGTGAGCACGACGGGGCACTGGGCGCGGCCAGCAATCCCAGGAGCGCGGGCGACGACGAGCCTGGGCGAGGGGGAGAGACCCGACGAGGCAGGGCGGAGTGTGGTGGCCGAGCGCGGCCACGGCGGGCGCACGTGGTCGCAGGGGGAGC
>NC_057799.1:390730773-390748350 GCF_018294505.1 Triticum aestivum | reverse complement strand
AGGGGAGTGGGGGAGAGAGAGCGAGAGGGGGTGGGGGAGTGGGGGGTGGATCAGGCTAGGGTTTGCTGGGGGTGGATAAGGGGAGAGTGGGTGTGGGCCGGCCGGCTGGGCCTTTGCCCAGTTGGGCTGGCCAGCTGGGCCACAGTTTGCCCAGTGGGGGGGGCTTCTCTTTTCTTTTCTTCTGTTTTCTGTTTTGCATTTCTTTTATTTATTTCTCTTTTCTGTTTTATTTTATTTTAAATTATCTAGGCATTTTATAAAAATGTGTTTATTACACCATATTTACTTATCCAAAATATGGCACCTCCCGAACATTTTGTTTTAAATTTTGAAAAACTTTTATTGTTGACATTAATTGAATTTAAATTATGAAACGGTTTTGAATCATCGCACGGTTAACAACAGTAACCAAAGTGACGTGGCATGATTAGCGTGGGATTACTGTAGCATGATTATCCGGGCGTTACACTCTAAGAAGAAGTTGAAGACAAAGGCTTCAAAGTCTTCAAGAAAAGAGCGTGTTGCTGCCCAAGAGCCGCTGAATGTTGAACCAATCTCTGTTGCTCTACCTGCCTCAACAAATCGGGAGCGTCGACTTGTGATCCATGAGCCTGCTTCCACAGAGGCTCCAGAGACTGAAGAGATTCCAGCTGACGACTCCACCACAGTTGAAGACGTTGGTCATGAGGACCGTGTTGAAGATGATGTAGTCCTTCCTCAGCTCGAGCCCCAACCGGTATCATCGCCTGCTCCCACGAGAAGTGAACTCATAAGCATTGGCGGTCCCACGACGCCGATTGCTCAAGATGAATTTTGGGAAGAGCAACACCCAAACACCCCCCTACATGAAGTGATTCCCCGTACTCCACCAACTCAAGTCACCACTCTACTTCTTGATGATGACATGGACCAGACCACTCCCTCACATAAGGCGTTGCCCGCATTTCGAAGGCTTCGCAAAGGCCCTAGGCCTTAGGTCTCCATGTCGAGTATTCCTGAAGAGGATGTGCAACACACCAGCTGAGTAGCATGTCAAGTGTTCCCTGAAGCCATCCCTTCAGAGTCTGCTCATGAGTCTGAAGCCAAAGCTGCTGAAGACATTCCGGCTGCATCAGCCGACGAAGAGAAAGAAGAACAAAGAGAAGTTATTCCCCCTGCCAGTGATCCAGTAGTGCAAGAATAGAATGTGATCGTGCTAGACCCTCCAGTCCGTGAAGCCATGGATGTTGAAGCTAATGAGGCTGCCACCACTATCACCACTGAAGCCAATGACGATGTCATGGCTGAAGACAATGTGGAGCCCGAAGCTAATGCTGCCCCTGAAGATAATGTGCAGCCAACCACTTCTGACGTAGCCGTTCCTCCGCCAGTGCCTCACACGATGGAACGTGCATACAACCGTGGTGGTGAGCTTGTTACTGTGAGATCGCCCATTATGGTTCTTCCCACTGCTCCTGGCCAACAATATGATTATCACATGGAGCAAAGGCCTCAAACTCATAAGCCAAAGCCAAGACTGCCAAGGCTTCCCAATGCTGCAACAACCCAACGCTCCTTTAATGTGCTCGGCTTCAGAGAGCACAATACCTTCTTTGACAGCACCAAGAACCCCTACAAGAAGCTAAGAATCACCTTAGATAGGTTCTGGAGCCATCAGGAACGAAGTTATTATTCCTGCATTCTGTACAATCAAGACAGGATTTTTCCTCACAAGCATCTTGATTGTGATGCCATTGCTGGGCTGCCATGCCTTGAAGAGGCCCTTGACTGCTTCAGAGATGTTGGGTTGCTCCCATTTGTGACTGAGAAGGAGCATTGGAATGAAGAGCTTCTGCTGCAGTTTTATGCCACACTTCACATCAGAGGCTACAACAAGGATCTGAAGACTTCGATCCTTGAGTGGATGACAGGCGCTGTACATCACGAAGACAAAGCTCAAGACATCATCGAGCTACTTCCCTGCCCACTCCAGGTGAGTTGTTTGAACCAGGTTGTCAGCTTCATCAGAATGAACTGCAGAGCATATTTCAGAAGCCAGAGCCAAATATGAGCCAGATGCTGAGCATGATGAAGCCTTTGCCCCATGACGCTGATTATCCAAAGGAGTTCTTTGTCAAGGACCTCGAGTACCTGCCCCGCATAGTATATCACATTCTGAGGCATACTCTGTGGCCTATCAAAGGCAACTCTCCTGATGCCAAACTCGAAGGCACAATGAAGACATTGGTCTTCTATAACATCAATGGCATCAGGTTCAATACACAAGATTTCTTCATCTGTCAACTTGCTGCCTCTGGAATTGATCTGTTTGGTCTGAAGTTCTATGCTCCCTGGGTGATGCGTCTGATCAAGCTTCACTCAACAATCAACTATCAACCTTTAGCTCCTAACCATGTTGTGTTCCTGCCTGATGTTGATATGTCCTATGAAGCCATCTACCCCGAGCCTGCCAAGAAGCCACTTCACCTGCACAATGCTGAACATCAAAGCTTCACTAAGCCTATTGAAGGTATTCATGTGCCAAATTCTGGTGCTTCTGCTTATCCTCTTGCTGGCAACTTGTGTCTACCGCATCATACCAACACTGATGCCACAGCCAGCACAATTTCTCAAAGGCCTCAGAAGCGTCCCCGTGTCCTCAACAACCGAGAGCTTCTTGTATCACTTCATCAGAAGCAGGATAGGCATCATGACAGGCTGAAGCGCCAAATGCAGAGTCTTCTGGTTGATGTCAATCGCATTCGTAACTTAGCCACCAAGAATTCATTCGTTGCGCATGAAGCCTGTCGACGGTCCTGGAAGAGCCTCACTCTACTCTGTTCCAAAGATGATCTTCATGAAGATGGCTTCATAGAGAAATTCAAGTTTGACTCCAGGCCACCACAATCTGCAAGTTGGCATCCAACAACTTCCAATGAAGATTCTGAGTATTCATCTTCGGCTGCGACTGTTGTTGCAAGAGTCATTGATGAAGAAGACGACGCCACTTCACCAGCTATGGCTTCACTGCACCATGACTCCGCACCAGGCCCGTCTGCACCGCCCAACACCAACGTCGACCCTGCTGCTCCAACATCTTCTCCAACTGGGAACGAGTAGATACTCTATGTCTTCAAACCTTTTTGGTCCTTACTGACAAAAGGGGGAGAAGCATATGAGTTGATAGTCTTCAAGCGGGTCCATACGGGGTGGTTGCCTATTTTTGCTAAGTTCTTACAACTCTCGTTTTGAAACTATTTGGCTCTTGAGTTGTAACACTTAAACTTTATGGTCATCTGCTACTTTTGCTGCTACTTTGTGATGCGATGATAAATTCCGCATGAAGTCATTCTGCATACGCCCATTTCTCATTATGCATTTCATATCTTCATTATTCTTATATATGCATGATGAATTGCCTTCATGTGTTGAAGAGGATCTCCACAAAGTAAAACCTGCCATGTGCATTCGCATTCAAAAGCAAACTACTTATATGCACATCTTCAGGGGGAGCCTTTTACAACTTATGAAGACAATGTCTATGATCTTTTACTTTCAGATACTTTTATCCCCGTTGAAAACTTCAACCAGTTTGTCATCAATCACCAAAAAGGGGGAGATTGTAAGTGCATCTAGTGCACCCTTAGTTGGTTTGGGAGTATTGACGACAAACTTGGTTGAGGGACTAATGTGTTTGTGAGAATTGCAGGATAAAACAGGTAGTAGTCCTCATTGATTCGGTTTACCTACCAGAGATGACCCCTAAAAATGTATGAAGACATTGAAGACAATGGTGGTTCGTGAAGACATTCACGACGAAGATAATGACACGTGAAGACATTCACTTGAAGACTATGGAATGCGAAGACATAGTTGTTTCGTAGTTTCCTTTTCTTCTTTATTGAGTCATAGGAATCACCGTACTATTAAGTGGGGTCCATGTGAACAAAGTCAGATGACTAATGTGATGCTCAACTAAAATCCTATGTCTTCGAGTGAAGACAATGAGAGTAAATCTTATCCAGAGCTGGATGAGTCAGCTTTGCTTGTAGCCCAAGCCAAGCTGCCATGTGTGTTTGAAATCCGACTGTTGGACACGTGTCGGTTTCTTAGTGACCCAGGGTCATTTTGGACATATTATGTCGGGTTGCCTCCAGGCTATAAATAGCCCACCCCTACACCATAAATTGGTGGCTTCTCGGAGTTAGTGCACGGCTTTTGTCGTTTGAGAGAAACCCACCTCCGAAGCCTTTGAGAGAGATATCCTTGCGAGGACAAATCCTAAAACACCCAGAGCCAAAAGAGTGTTAGGCTTCACTGAAGTCTTTCTGTCTGCGTGACCTGGAGACTTGTTACACTTGAGGACTGTGAATCCTCCAGCCGATTAGGCGTCGCGTTCTGAGCATCCAAGAGCCATTGTGGATCGCGAGTGAACAAAGTCTGTGAAGGTTTGGAAGTCTACCTTGAAGACTTACCAGAGTGACAGGGCAAGGATTGGGTGTTCTTAGCTCAAGGGGAATAAGGTGAAGACGCGGTCTTCTGAGTTCAATCTCAGCCTCCCTAACCAGATGTACAGTTGTCACAACAACTGGAACTGGTATACCAAATCCTTGTCTTCATCAAGCAACTGGTTCTATTCCCTACTTCCTTTACTTTTCAGCTTGTCTTCGTGAAGTCATTGCTTGTCTGTCTGATCTGTTTGACTTCACTGTGTGAAGACTATTACCTGTTTGGCTTCATACTGTCTTCCATTCTGATCCATACTACCTAGCTGCTGATAGTCTTCGTACTTTCACTATACTGCTTACTTGACTATGGCTTGTCTAGTGTAGTCTATCTTCCACTGCATATCAATAGGTTCATTTCATCTGTTTGTCTTCAAAGACCTCGTGTTTTGAAGACTTTCATAAAAATCGCCTATTCACCCCCCCTCTAGTCAATAACTAGCACTTTCATGGACATATATGAATGTGAGAGTGTGGCTGAGGGTTTCAGAGCAATATCTCTAAGCACTTGAGCAATTCATCCCCTTTTAAAAGTATTAGCTTTCCTATGTACTCAATGTGATCTTGGATCACTCAACCAAAAATGTAGAGTCTTGAAACTTTGCCAATGTTTGTCATTTCCATTTTGAGGGGTCCACATTTCATCCATGTACTTGCCTACGTTGAATCTTTCCTAAAATGTACTTAAGAGAAACATTAGTCCAACAATATGCATGTTGACATGAATTACCAAAACCACCAAGGGCACAAATGTGCTTTCAGTGATGGAGGCACAAGCTTCTACGAGGACAGGAAGGTGGATGACTCGGAGCCGGAGGTGCATGCCCATCAGTCGGGCACATACAACAACCAACCGGGCACATACATTGAGTAGTCGGATACATACACCGACCAGCAAGAGCAGGATGACGACGATGACATTGATCCGGAGGAATGACCGGACGATCACAAGAAGAGGGGTAGAGAAGAAAGTTAAACATGAAAAATGATGAATTGTTGTGCGCTGTGTGATTGACCACTAACATTGATTAGATCCATGGCATGGAGCAAAAGGGCACAAAATTTTGGGCAAACATTCATACTTGGTTCCATGAGCACAAGAATTTCAAGCCTACCTCAATAAACTCATCCACAATCGTGGAACAAAGTCCCTCAACATCGATGGTACACAATCCAAGAGGCCATGAGCAAGTACTGCAGCCATTTGAAACAACTAATCCGCCAGTGGCCAAGTGGTGCGCTAATCACCGAGTGAGCACGGTGTTACATGTGTGTTGGTCATTTGGGTAGATATGCAACTTATTGACAATAATTTTCTTTCTAGCACTCCCGCGCGTGTCACTTGTTGTTGAAGGTGGAGAAGAGGAGCTTCGTTCTCATGCATTGTTGGTTGAAGTTGAATGGGGCAAGCATGTAGTATCAACTACCCATTGCCAACTCCATCAAGACCGCCCACATCGACACCAAGGAAGAAGCGGGTGATTCAACCGACCCAATAAAATAGCTGCCCAAGAAGGTTCAGGAGAAAGAAAGTCGAATGAGGAGGAGAAGGAGAAGCGAAAAGAGGCAATGGCCAAAATGACAGGTGGTTCGAGGACATCTTGGCGAAGATGGAGCGATGTGTCAAGCACTCCAACATGGAGGAGGAAAAGAAGGCCAAGAGATTACACATCTTGATGACAGCGACTGAGAAGATGCTCAACTTCAAAGAGAAGAAAACCAAACTCGAAGAAACGAGGGTTGAGCTCGCGTCTGCTTAAGAGGATACAAAGATGTTGACCATAAAGATGGACGAGTTGGAGGAGGATGTAGCGATGATCGTGCGCGCCGTCTGTGTCAAGATGTAGAAGTGCTTGGCGGCCGAGCTGGATGCCGCGTAGAAAGAGGCGGCCAAGAAGGAGCCGGATGGTGAGGAGGAGGCAGAGACACAGTAAGCACGGAGGCTCGGATAGCTGGTCTAGTAGGGCAAAATTTTCCATTTTTCGCACGGACTGGCAGACTGATACTTTTGTGACCGGGTACAACCGTCTGATTAGTTGTTTGTGATTGGAGCTATGAAAACCGCAATTTATCTTGCTCTCGTATTAATATGCATTTGAAATAAAAATGGCGGGGGTCTTTGCAAATATTTAGGGAATGTGGTTTGATGACCGGCTCTTACATTCGTGTTCGTAAACTAATCAAAGTGTGCGAACAAATAATGGTCAGTTTTAGGGGATGGTGTCGGGATGCCCAAAGGGGTGGTAATTGTGAACGGTTTGGCCCATAATTTATGTTGTAGTGACAATTTTATTCAGAAAGACATGAGAACTTTCGAAGAGGAGATTTTTTTTACTGAATAAAGGAAGAATTTGTCATTTTCCACAACATAGACTTGTGTTTGTTTGCACCCTATCAGCTGACGTTCGCGAGATATAGTACTGTTAGTGACAATAACCTACTAACATGGACACCGAAGCGAACCAACCTGTGATTGAATGTTTAGAGGGACAGTGATATCTCAGCCCACCAGGGCAAGTCCTGGTGCTCACATTATTCCTGTATTTATTTCAGGATTTTCGGCGATGCGCTTTCAGTGGGAGAAGACGTTCTCGTTGACGACGAGACGCCTACGGTGACTTCGTAAATCTCAATATGATATGCCGGCTCAGTTTTTCGAAGGTGCTCACAGAGATAGGGCGTGAGTGTGTGCGTTCATAGGGGAGAGTCTATGCGCGTTTGTATGAGCGTCGCGTCTATACTGTGTTAGAAAAAGGACGCTGATAACGCTCACACGTGTGGTATTAGACATCCGCCCATATGTTGTGTGTGGCGTAAGCATGAGACAGCCCACACGGGTCATGTGTGGGCGAAATTAAAATTGCCCACACATGTGGGCGCTGCTATTCCTGCCACACGCTCAACAAACTACAACTCATCCTCACCTCGCGTGTGTGGCAAGAAGCAAATCTGCCCACACGTCCTGGCGCACCCCGTGGGATGACACTTTAGTTACCCCGAGGATGGCAACTTTAGTCATCCGGGATGGCAAATGCAGTTGCAATGTCTAAGTAACGGTAGTTGCTGCGTGTATACGAACCATAGTCGCCATGTGTGATAAACTACTTGCCCTACGTGGTTAAACAATAGTTGACATGTATGATTAACTAGTTGCTACGTGTGGTCCAACCATAGTTGCCTGGTTAATCACAGTTGCCATATGTGTTTACCTAGTTGCCACGTACACACAACTGCAATTGCCATATAGCAACGAATCATAATTGCCATGTGTGTTTACCTAATTGCCATGTACGCGCAACTTCACTTGCCAGCTAATAACGTACGAGCGTCGTGTGGGCGAAGAGCAGTTCGTCACACACGCGTGGACTAGGTGGTAACTGTGTAGGCAGAAACCGGTTCGCCCGCACGGCGCGGCTGTCAACCGTGTGTTGTAGGTCATATGTGTGAACTCTCCAACGCACACACACGATGATGCCCACGTGACACTCAAAATCTAACAGATTCCTTTAGGTTTCGTGCAAAATAGAATCAACATGTATCAACGCGTGTGAGCAAAGTGTAAACATGCAACATGTGAGCGTTATTATTTGGGTAAAAAAAGACACCGAAGTTGGAGAAATCCACGCTGACATTTGAGTCCCGTGACGTGCCATATTTTCTGTGCCGTGTAATTAAATCAGCTGCAAATATAATGATCAATTGACACAGAGAGCAACAAAGATTGGAGCTAGAACCCGGTGGCAACAGGACCGGGCAGGCAAACACTGGGCACAGAAGATCAGGTAAGATGCCGTACCCCACGGCCGCTTGGGTGGCAGTTAGCCCATACCTCATCTCCCCGTCCGATCGCATCAGGACCGTCCGTCCGCGGAGGTCCCATCATCATCTGACGCCGAGTAGTACACCACGGCACCCTCACGTGGCGGGCCCGAGCGGTTACTGTTGTGGTAACAATGGTATCCGGCCCCAATGCCCGGTCGACACGTTGCCGCTGTTACCACCCTTCGTCGAGTCCCGTCTCACGTGGCGCCTGCAGGCACCCCTTCCCGCTTCCACGTGGCACCGCGCGCGAACGTGATCTCGCCGCCTCATCATCAACACAAAGCAGCATAGCAGATCAAGATCAGTTTTACTGTTGGTAAAATATTGTCAGTTTTACTGTTCGTAAAATATTGCTTTTACTGTGTGTACTGCTGCTTCTTTGCAGTAGTGCCTAGAGTCAAATTAATTATTCTGTGAGCATAGTATGAGGGGCAAAGTCGTCGCATTAATTAACGAACTAATTTACGCTTCACACCTGATGGGTGACGGTGGTCCGCGCGCAGATAAAACCCCCTAGCTCCTCCCCTCCTTGGCCGGTGGTCGCTTCTACCGCTGCTGCGAAAGCGATACGCCTTCCTTCTTCTAGCGAGCGAGCGAGAGTGGCCACGCGCGAGTGGGTGGGTGAGCGAGAGAGCGCGTGAGTGGTGGTGGTGGGAAGGGAGCGAGCTCTCCTCTCGTGCGGACATGATGGATCACCTGAGCCTGGTGCCCTACGAGGGAGGCAGCGGCGCCGGGGGCGACGCCGGGGCCAAGTACAAGGAGTGCATGCGCAACCACGCCGCTGCCATGGGCGGCCAGGCCTTCGACGGCTGCGGGGAGTACATGCCGGCCTCGCCCGACTCGCTCAAGTGCGCCGCCTGCGGCTGCCACCGCAGCTTCCACCGCCGCGCGGGTAGCCTCGCGGGCGGGGCGTGCCCGGCGCCCTTCTTCTTCAGCCCGCCCCCGCCGCCGCCCCCCCACCATCACCCGCCGCCGCACCACCCCGTGCTGCAGGGCTTCCTCCCGTCGGCGCCCCCGCGGCCGCCCCAGCTCGCGCTGCCGTACCACGCCGTGCCCGCCGCGTGGCACCACGCCCTGCTGGACCCCGCGCGCGCCGGCTCGGAGACGCCTCCCCGGGCGGACGACTGCAGCCCAGGGTGCGGGAGCGGGAGCTTCTCGAGGAAGCGGCACCGGACCAAGTTCACCCCGGAGCAGAAGGAGAGGATGCGCGCCTTCGCCGAGAAGCAGGGGTGGCGCATCAACCGCGACGACGGCGGCGCCCTCGAGCGCTTCTGCCTCGAGATCGGCGTCAAGCGGAACGTCCTCAAGGTCTGGATGCACAACCACAAGCACCAGCTCGCCTCGCCCACCTCCACCGCGGCCGGTATGGGCATGGGCATGGGGATGGGCATCGGCATCAACCCAGGAGTCCTCGGCACTGGCACTGGGACCGGCGCTGGCGCTGGCGCTGGCGTTGGCGTTGGAGCGGGCACCGGCGACGGAGACGGAGACGACGACGACACGGACGACGACTCGCCTCCACGCGCCGCCGTCTCATCGCCCTCCCCCTCCCCCATCAGCGTCTAGCCGTGCTAGCGCTAGCTAATGAGTACCGAGTTCTAATAATCGCCAGGGCTTTAGATTTAATTAATGCACTGTCAGCCAGTTGTGAGCAAGCAGGTGGTGTAAACGACCCCCCTGATCCCCCGCATGCCTCCCCCGCAGCGGCCGTGCCGTACATCGTGGTACCGGACCGAGGGCATATTTGTACCCCCACTCTAATTCTAGCTAGGCGCCGCTGTTTGAAGGTTCATTATCTTTCTTGTCTTGCTTTAATCCTAGTACTACCACCAGTGCTAGACTAGTGTAGTAGCTGCAGTGAGTGACTAATCATCGTGCCCTGTCAAGTGTCAAGATTAATGCCGCATTAATTTGTCCCTGGCAGTAGAGTGCATGGGGATTTGTGCCTGGAAGCTTCTCTAAATTGCAGTTGCAGTGTTTTGGTTTGGTCTGGTCGCACTCGTGTGGCTTTAAGCTCTTTTTTTTTTTTGAATGTTGGTGTGGCTTTCGGCTGGAGTGCCACCTCGTAATCGGCCGGCCTGCTCTCCAGCCAGCATCGCCGCCTCCTGCCTTGGCCGGTGGTGGCCGTAGATTTTTGTTCCCATTTGCGCCCTCCGGTCCGGCCGGCCGGGCCGAGTGGTAGGCCGCGCCGCGGTGGTGGAGCCGGCCGGAGCTTGGCCGAGCACGCCGCCCGGCTTGGCGCTCTACTGCTGCTGCTGTTGCGTGGGGTCGAACGTTGCCCTTGTGTCCGTCCGTGCCGACTGAGTTGTCTCATCGGCTTGGGTGTAGTGTGTGATGATGGCGATTAGGCACGGTCTGTGGCTTTCGGTGCGGGGCAGGATCCGACACGATCTCTCCCCTCTCCCTTCTCCTCGTCCTCGGTGGGATTTGGCCTCTCGCACCTCGTGGTTTTGTTGTCGCCTAAAACTTCGTACCTCTGCCGTGTCGCCCGGATCTGGATCCAGCAATGCCCTGTGTTTTGGTGACAGGAAACCCGCCCCTGTGTGCATGCAGTGCCCGGTTTGGCTAGGTTTGAGTACTCGTCTAGTCTTTCGCTGCTATTTGTAGCACGGTTGGGCGAGTCGTGCGCCGTGCACGCGGGGCGCCAACGCTCCGCTGGACTGATTGCACGAGCACACGAGCGCCGGCGAAGGCGCTACCGGACCCAGCACCGGGTCGCCCCGTGCTGCTGCATCGGCGTGGCGCGCGCACCGGCACGACGACGACGCTGTCAAGAGCCCTGGCGTTGCCGCTCCACCAGCCAACAGCGCTGTTCCACTGTTTGTTTCAACTCGTCCCGTCTCGTCGCGTCAAAGCACGACCGCATGAGTGCATCCCTCTTGTAGAGGCAGTGGCGTCTGACAGTGTGTTTGGGCACCCAGAGACGGCAATGGACTGTGCGGTGCTACAGTGCTACTCTGGTCTTCTCGTCAATATTTCTTGCTATTTTGTATTGAACTTCGTTTTGTATTTGCTGTTTTCAAGTTGATCTCTACTATTTTCTTTTATTTTTATTCTTTTAGGGGGAAAGTTGATCTCTAGTACTCCTATTAAAGAGGGGAAAGTGGTATCTAGCCATCACTGTTTACTTTCGCCTTATCTCCCACCGTTCTTCATCAATTTATTTTCACCTCACCTCCCACCATCCTTCATGCTGGTTTTTTCTCCTTTTCATCGCCGGAACCTAAACTGGGCAGATCTCAAAAGATGTCTTGAACGAAGCACATGGATTTTAACCAGACCCGAACTCCGAGAATATAACACCCTACGTCTTGCTTGATTTTGTTGTCCTGGAGTAAAGTACATAGTACATTTTTGATATAAGATGGATTTTATTGACTCAAAATAAAGTATCAAGAGGATACAAACACAATAAGCACGCACACAGTCTCTGCATAAAGGATGCACACGGCCAACACCAGTGCACACACAAAAGCTCATCGGCGAATAACAAACTCATGTAAGACCAAATCTATGCATGGACAAGGGAAAATGAAAAGGAACCCTAAGCGATCGGATTGGTAATCGACAAACTACAACAATGACCATATCCGCACTGACCATCTCATGACATCACAGGGACGTCAAAATTCTTCACCCCAACCAAACCGAGCGTGAAAAACGGACCGCTCCCTTGACACGCCTGGTGAGCGCGTCACAGGAGGTTGTCCAGTCGTGGCCAGAGCGGCGTCCCCCTCTCCATCCTATACCCTCGCCGTCGGCGGTTCGCGCCGACGGCCAAAGCCCGGCTGGTGCTGGCGGCGGCGGGGCCCTCTCACCTCTCCGCATGTGGGGGCTCGGCGCGGGCCAGCGATCCCGGGCGGGGGCGTGGCGCGCTGGGCAGAGCTTGGAGACGGCCGGTCTTCGATTCTTCGTCCCGGACGTGGAGGGTTGGTCGCGGCGGTGGCTCTCTCCTGGGTTGGCGGCCGGCTGCGGCACTGCCCAGATCCGGCCCGTCGGGATCCAGGGGAGTCTTGTGGTGGTTGGCCCTGCTATTCTTCGTGCTTCAAAATTTCGATCTGCTTCGTGTCGGCCTCCTCGATCTGGACACCGATGGGTTCCGGCCTTTCGCTCGGAGATCTCAGCTTTTGGCGCATGGCGCCACTGGATATCTAGATCAAAATTGATCCGGTCAGGCATGCCCTCATCTTTGGCTAGAGAGGCTTCATGAGGGCGTGGCGCGAAGCTTCACTGCCTTGCCAGTGCCATGGAACATGTCTAAGTATAATTCCACGGCGTTGACAGTGGTGAAGAAAGTCATGGTGGCTGCGATTGGAGACTTGTAACGGCAAAGAGGAGTTTTGGTTGCGTTGAAGAATGGCGGGACAAGTTTTTCCCTGTGTGTCGAGTGTTGAAGACTTGCAGCGGCGGCCTTGGCAGGAGGGGGCGGCAACACAGGTGGATAACGTTTTTGGGGTGCTTCCCGAGTACCGAGTTGCGATCTCGAGGGTGAAAGCCCAAGGTCTGGCCTTCATTGGTTGTACCTGGCCGCAATGGTCTTGCAAAGAAATTGTTTTTGGGATCTCAGACTCTCTCTAGGGTGAAAACTGAAGACCCTTGATCGGGCGACGACAGTGCTTGTGCATTGTTTCCTTCTTGAGGCGTCGCTTTTGGAGAACCTCTTATGTAGTCCGGGTGTTGTCTTTGGTGGTGGTTAGAGTGTTGATGTTGTGAGTGTATCATCACTGCGACGGGGTCTTTGTTTTTATATTTCTCTCTTTTTTATTTTTGTTCTTGGCTGTGTGCATCCTTGATGCCTTTCTATGTCTTGTTGGTGCAGAGGCTGGGTGTAATTAGTATCTTCACGATATTAATGTATTCCCTTTATCGAAAAAGGAAGGGAGTGACGCTCAATCACCGTCACCGGATCTAACCATCGAAGGCCAAAGTCTAGATTTTCAGTCTGAAGAACCAGTTCAAGCATATCCGAGCAATGCCTTCAACAAGGTAACAACGTAAAAACCTTGCCATTGCTAGGTATAACTAAAACAAGCCAGACCTAGGCTTTCACCCCAGAGCTCGAGACCGGGTGCACGAATATCACCGTCATCTACATCACTTGTCACCACCACTTCTCCATGATCCCAAAAACTACATGTCTTATGCGACCGCCACCGTTGCACAACCCTTTCTCCGTGTCAAGTCATCACAGTTCGCAACTCCCCGCCGAAGACAACCATCGGATCTAGAGAGAGGACCCTCACAAATATCTTTCGATGGACAAAGTACATATATCTACCAAGAGAATTTTTTATGTTCTCTACTAGCCAGGCACCTAGGTTTATATGGCTACCGGGGAGGTCCTAGGGTTCCAAAATTCTAGTCGGCTACGTACAGGTAGTGAGAGTTCTCCACGAATCCAGCGTATTGTCGTGTACGGCAAGTCTTCTGGAACCTTTTGATTATATGTCATGGGCCGACCTATGTGGCCGAGGTCGGAACCGACAAGGGATCCCCAGCCCGGCCAACTAGGCCAGGAGTCGACATGGTGAGAGGCCCCCAGTCGGGACACCATGAGTAGCCCCTGAATCGGTCTTCAAGTTAGGACGCACCTCGGCTCATCCGGGCTGCACTTCATTTTTAATCGTTGGTCTTGAAACTCGTTCAACGAAAGCATCCTTCTGCAACCAAGTCTTGACGTCAAATTGCATCCGAGGTGACCAATACCACCTATGTATCCTGACGAGCATTGGAAGAATTCGGGCCAAGCTGTGCATCGGAAATTTTTCCAGTGCAACCGCTCTGTGGGGGCGAAGTATTCCCGCGCTCCAGGTGTGATGATTATTCGGTCTGGTTCTAATAACACAAACCTGTCTTATCTACGGCCCCTCCTAGCCATGTGTCGTCCTTGATTTGACGGTCATGAAGGAAATATGCCCTAGAGGCAATAATAAAGTTGTTATTTTATATTTCCTTATTGATGATAAAGGTTTATTATTCATGCTATAATTGTATTGATCGGAAACCTAAATACATGTGTGAATACATAAACAAATACCATGTCCCTAGTAAGCCTCTACTAGACTAGCTCGTTGATCAAAGATGGTTAAGGTTTTCTAACCATGGACATGAGTTGTCATTTGATAACGGGATCACATCATTAGGAGAATGATGTGATGGACAAGACCCATCCGTTAGCTTAGCATTATGATCGTTAAGTTTTATTGCTATTGCTTTCTTCATGTCAAATACATATTCCTTCGACTATGAGATTATGCAACTCCCGGATACCGGAGAATGCCTTGTGTGCTATCAAACGTCACAACGTAACTGGGTGATTATAAAGATGCTCTACAGGTATCTCCGAAGGTGTTTGTTGAGTTGGCATAGATCAAGATTAGGATTTGTCACTCCGAGTATCGGAGAGGTATCTCTGGGCCCTCTCGGTAATACACATCATAAGCTTGCAAGCAAACGACTAAGGAGTTAGACACGAGGTGATGTATTACGGAACGAGTAAAGAGACTTGCCGGTAACAAGATTGAACTAGGTATGAACATACCGACGATCGAATCTCGGGAAAGTAACATACCGATAGACGAAAGGAACTACGTATGTTGTCATTACGGTTCGACCGATAAAGATCTTCGTAGAATATGTAGGAGCCAATATGGGCATCCAGGTTCCGCTATTGGTTATTGACCGGAGAGGTGTCTCGGTCATGTCTACATAGTTCTCAAACCCTGCTACTTCTTGAGCTTGCGTTGGCTTTTCCCTTGAAGAGGAAAGGGTGATGCAGCAAAGTAGAGATAAGTATCTCCCTCAGTTTGAGAATCAAGGTATCAATCCAGTAGGAGACAACGCACAAATCACCAATACCTGCACGAACAATCAAACAGCTTGCACCAAACGCGATAAAGGGGCTGTCAATCCCTTCACGGTTACTTGCAAAAGTGAGATAGGGTAGAGATAGATTGTGACGCCCCCGATTTGACCGTACACTAATCATGCACGCAAATGTGTACGATCAAGATTAGGGACTCACGGGAAGATATCACAACACAACTCTAAAAGTAAAATAAGTCATACAAGCATCATATTACAAGCCAAGGGCCTCGAGGGCTCGAATACAAGTGCTCGATCATAGACGAGTCAGCGGAAGCAACAATATCTGAGTACAGACATAAGTTAAACAAGTATGCCTTAAGAAGGCTAGCACAAACTGGGATACAGATCGAAAGAGGTGCATGCCTCCTGCCTGGGATCCTCCTAAACTACTCCTGGTCGTCGTCAGCGGCCTCCACGTAGCAGCAGGCACCTCCGGTGTAGTAGGAGTCATCGTCGACAGTGGCGTCTGGCTCCTGGGCTCCAGCATCTGGTTGCGACAACCAGGTAGCAAGGAAACGGGGGAAAGAGGGAGAAAAGCAACCGTGAGTACTCATCCAAAGTACTCGCAAGCAAGGAGCTACACTACATATGCATGGGTATATGTGTAAAGGGCCATATCAGTGGACTGAACTGCAGAATGCCAGAATAAGAGGGGGATAGCTAACCCTGTCGAAGACTACGCTTCTGGCCACCTCCATCTTGCAGCATGTAGAAGAGAGTAGATGGTAAGTTCACCAAGTAGCATCGCATAGCATAATCCTACCCGGCGATCCCCTCCTCGTCGCCCTGTTAGAGAGCGATCACCGGGTTATATCTGGCACTTGGAAGGGTGTGTTTTATTAAGTATCCGGTTCTAGTTGTCATAAGGTCAAGGTACAACTCCGGGTCGTCCTTTTACCGAGGGACACGGCTATTCGAATAGATAAACTTCCCTGCAGGGGTGCACCACATAACCCAACACGCTCGATCCCATTTGGCCGGACACACTTTCCTGGGTCATGCCCGGCCTCGGAAGATCAACACGTCGCAGCCCTACCTAGGCACAACAGAGAGGTCAGCACGCCGGTCTAAATCCTATGGCGCAGGGGTCTGGGCCCATCGCCCATTGCAAACCTGCACATTTCGAGGGCGGCCGGAAGCAGACCTACCCTAGCAGGCGTTCCAGTCCAATCTGGCGCGCGCCACTCTGTCGCTGACGTCACGAAGGCTTCGGCTGATACCACGACGTCGAGTGCCCATAACTGTTCCCGCGTAGTTGGTTAGTGTGTATAGGCCAGTGGCCAGACTCAGATCAAATACCAAGATCTCGTTAAGCGTGTTATTTTTAAGAATCCGCGGACGCCGACCAGGGCCAGGCCCACCTCTCTCCTAGGTGGTCTCAACCTGCCCTGTCGCTCCGCCACAAAGTAACAGTCGGGGGCCGTCAGGAACCCAGGCCCACATCTACCGGGATGGAGCCACTTGTCCTTTTAGCCCCCTCATCGGAATCACTTGCGGGTACTCAACGAGCTGACCTGACTTTAGTCACCACATGTGTCATGTATATAAATATATAGTATATACCCGTGATCACCTCCCGAAGTGGTCACGGCCCAGTAGTATAGCATGGCAGACGGACAAGAGTGTAGGGCCACTGATGGAACACTAGCATCCTATACTAAGCAGTAGGATAGCAGGTAAGGGTAACAACTGTAGCAACAATGACAGGCTATGCAATAGAATAGGATTAACCGAAAGCAGTAACATGCTACACTACTCTAATGCAAGCAGTATAGAGAAGAATAGGCGATATCTGGTGATCAAGGGGGGGGCTTGCCTGGTTGCTCTGGCAAGAAGGAGGGGTCGTCAACTCATTAGTCGAACGGGGTAGTAGCAGCGTCGGTCTCGTAGTCTACCGGAGAGAAGATGGGGAAGAAACAATAAATACAGTGCAAACATAAGCATGGCGATGCAAGACATGACAATGAGCGGTGCTAGGGGTGCCCAATCGCGGTAGGAGGAGATACCGGCGAAGGGGGAAAACATCCGGGAAAGTATCCCCAGTGTTTCGCGTTTTCGGACAGATGAACCGGAGGTGAAATGTTGCATGTTCACTAAGCTAGGGATGCGTGGCAGACGAACGGGCTGCATATCTGGATTCGTCTCGTCGTTCTGAGCAACTTTCATGTACAAAGTTTTTCCATCCGAGCTAACGGTTTATTTTATATTAATTTAAAAAGATTTAATCATTTTTAGAATTTATTTAATTATTTTAAATCAACATTATCCAGAATAGTGTATGCTGACGTCAGCATGACGTCATCGGTCAACAGGGCGTTGACTGGGTCAAACTAACGTGTGGGGTGATCGGGGGGAGTGGGGGTAGGTGGAGTTAGGGTTCGGAGAGGATAGGCCATATAGGCCA
>NC_057799.1:390723514-390730545 GCF_018294505.1 Triticum aestivum | reverse complement strand
CCAACGTGGGGGGGGGGGCTCCTCCTCTTTTATTTTTGTTTTTTTGATTTGTTCTTTTCTCTTTAGTTATTATTATTTAGTTTCCTCTTAGTTTCTGTTTTATAAAAATTATCACTAGTACCTAAAATTGCATTTATAATTATACTACTGCCATAGTAATTATTAACCCAAAACAAAATAGTTTAATATTTAATAAAATCCAATAGGTATTTATTTAATTGTTTTAACTACTGTTTTAATTACCTAAGTGCATTTAAACCTTTTATAACAATGTGGTTTCTCCACCATTACTACTTATGCATTATTTGGCTCACCCGAACATTTAGTTTTAATATTTGAAAATTTTATTGTTTGCCTTTATTTTAAATTTGAAATTTGAACTGGGTTTCGAACTGACACGAGTTTATCCACAATAACCGAGGTGACGTGGCATCCTTAGCGGGGGATTACTGTAGCTTAATTATCCGGGCGTCACAATTCTCCCCCACTACAAGAAATCTCGTCCCGAGATTTAAGAGGGGAGTAATGGGGAAAGGATTTGGTTACGAAATTCTAACGGATCTTCTCAATATTGGCTGCTCTTCTCGAAGAGATCGATCCATTACATTGATGTCTTCATTCCACTACTTCAGGTCATCATTATGAAGTCGTCATCCTTTCTTCGGGGGTTCCTTCATACTTACGAATAGGTAACGGGGCAGATCGGCAATGACAGAATGCTATATGGGTAATAATCTGGGATAATCCCATGAATGAGCATATGAGTACCTCTCGGGTTGAACAATTAAAACACATCGAGAGTAAGGTTCGAAGGTACCATAAGAAGTTTGAAGCGGATAGACAATCGTTCGTTGTCGGAAACAGAGTGTGAAAGGGGTTTAGAGCAATGGGAATAATTATTGTGTTTCATACCAGAATTGATGATCTCTCGGAAGGTAGCTCGTGAATTGCATACGAGGCCACACGCGAGGAACAATCTTGGGAACAAGGAGTGTAAGCGAGTCAGGTTTCGACCCTGTGGAACTGTGGGTTATGGGCCCACCATGTGGGTTAAAAGTAGGATGGCGATGACGTCTTACACGATCATGTAAGCAAGGCACGTCATAGAATAACCGGTCAGTTATGTTGGCAGCATCGTTGGTACCAAGGGCGAAGGACAAAGAGAACCATTTTCCTGCTCGTTGAAACGAGCCGGACCAGTAGGTAAAGTTCTCGTCCATCGGTGGTTACCGGAATGTCATCAATAAAAGTAACAGGGTCTTACTGACAGAGTTGTACAACGAGGTGTTTACTAAGCAGGGAATTATCACTGCTCAGTTAAGTCAGATTACAAGAAAGGTTAAACAAGACAATGGAAAGGAAAATGCGATTATCAAGTTTAAACAGAACAATGGAAATGAAAATGTGTATACACACATATTTCGGGGGTATATCCTTCCCAAGGACAAGCGGAGCATGATATTCATGACAGGATAGAAAGTAGAAAACCATTTAGGTAAGGGGGGAGGAATCTCATGATATTACCCATACAACAGTGTTAGGATAAATGATAAAGAAAATTTAGCATTGTGCTTCAAATGTTCATGTTGAAAATCAGAGTACCACAGACATGCTTCGGGATAGCATTGACATGTTCTTCAAGCAAAGGTGAGACTTGGGATACATGAAGGATCCATCAGGAACATATTGTAGAATAAGTCTTACAATTTCCACATGGAAGAATGGATAGCTTTGTAGAAAAGGAAACTATAACATTAGGTCCTCTGGCCAGGTGTGCTAGGCATGACATCACCTTACCGGGTCATATAAAGACAAATGGTATAAATCTTGGAAATATGTTCCAACCATCATATCTGACCGCGATTTAGATCTGATTGGTGTCAAGATATCTCAGACACGGGATGCCTGAGAAGAAAAGGTGCAACGCAAATTGACGAGATGACATTGTACGATTCCCGTGGAAATGAACTATGAAAGCAAGTTCCAAAACAAGAGTTCATCATTAAACCAAGGAGAGGGTTAGGAGGTGGCTGATGGACTCACCACATTCCATTGAGATTTCCAAAAGATGGATTTCCACAATTATTTGTACAAGGAGATAGCTTTTGTCAGTCCAAATGATATAATGAGGTATGCTCGAGGAAACATACACGATTGAACATTGGTTGACTGTGCACCCGAAATACGGACTTAGGTAGCACAAACAATGTTAGAATGGCGATTCGATAACCAATGGTCTAAGAATGAAATGTTGACCATTAACTTCAAAGCAATAAGGTTGCTAGAAGTTTTTAAAATTACTAGTCCATCTGTCGGTATTCCTGTTAGGAACAACACGGGGACCAAGAAAAGAATGGTGATGGTGAAGTATCACTTATATCAAGAATTCTCAAGAGGTGGTGAAATTCTCACAACATTGAGGACAAAAGAGATGTTAACGTTCCAAGGTAAAGAAGAACAATTGCTGGATAGCAAGGAACTCAAGGTATAACACCAAACACGAACAAGCTTATGTTGGTGGGAAAGCAATAAAGTGGTCGATGATAACACAGATCATCGAGGGCAAGGATGGTATTTCTCATCATGAACTCAATCGATATCCTGGGAGAGCGCATAAGGTTGATGATGATCACGACACATTTGTCGAGAGATTTCATGAAGATGTAATCAATCAGCGACGACATCAAGTCAAAGGAATGATGAAGCAGACGGTTATTGGAACCATGGGTAGGACACAAACTTGAAATCAAGCTTGTTGTTCAAGGTGAAATGGTATGAGAGGAAGATCGGCGTAAGCTTAGCTCATCATCGAAAGTTGTGCTCTAGGGTTAAGGACCAGGCAGCATAGTTAAAATTTAGCACGCTAATGATATAGCTGATCAGGCTAGGTATGACTTAAATGATTATTAAACTCGTAAGCAACGAAAATTACTTAGAGTTATTGAATCGGAGTGCGGACTTGATTCACTATTCGGTGTTCTCGATTGACAAACAACCCAGAACCCATGAAGTGACAAAGACAAGGTAAGGTAGTACTTCATCAAAGTTTATAAGATGTAGTGCAATGGTAAGATATCCTCGAGATACCAGGGGTAATACTCAAAGGTAGATCATAATAGAGGTTGGGCAGGCGTATTGACCTGCAGAAGACAAGTGATTTAACTTGTCCAAGAAATGGTATTTAAAGGAGAACATGGTCGAAAACCACGATCAAAATGATCGAACCACGGATACAAGATGAACTTATAACAAGGGGGGTAATTATTTTTACGAGCAGCTTCCATGATAAGTTATACATCGTGTCCATGGGCATGAACGCAAGGTTCAAGGTCGACTCCCAATTCTTCAATGTATAACCTTCCATTCACTTCTCGCCGTGATAAAGGCATTAGTGTTGAAAGTTTTACCTGGTGAAATACCAGATGAGTATGACTCGTGAAAACTTCCGAGTTCACACATATTAAGGAAGGCATAGGTTCAACCCGTCAGGGTATCGTGGAAACATATACCACAAGCTTCAATAGTAAATACCACCAGCTCGAAAACAGAGCATGGTTGAGAAAACAGAGGATACAATTTACCAAAGGCATTGTGTATCAGGGGAAGAACTCAAGGTTTTGAGAATATGCAGGAACGGTCGGATAATAATCCACCAAAGGATCTGGCGGACCGCAAAGAAAACGATTTGAGTATATATGTTCAGCCAGAAAAAGAAATAATGCCAAGGCATCGGATTATAGAAAAATCTGGATAATTCGAGACCTTAAATGCAAGGAATTATGATTTCCAAATCGGGGGATCAAAAGCAGACGCTCTGATCAAAAGACAAGTAAGTTGAATAGACTTAGAGGCACAAACGATGGCAATTTGATTGGTCGACAACCAGCTCATGTTCAAAATGACGTCCGAGCCGGAAGGATAATTTTCAGGGAATAACTAATGATTGTGTGCATTCACACACATGTTGATCCAGCATGATCAGAATGTCGATCACAAAGTATTTTAATGAATATTGCTAGACATATGGAAGTAACCATTATGCAAGCAGGTAAAGAAGATCAAGAGCAATAGGCTACTGAGGATTTCGGAAGATCAAATGGCATTTCGAAGAATTTTGCGAAACACCTGAACAACTAGGGATGAACGAATCCCCGGTAAGTGTGAGGAATTATTCATACATGTATTCATGAGGAAAAGAAGCTGCAAGGCAGCAGACCCAAAGGATTCTCGGAATATCCGAAGTATTTCAGGGTATCTTGTAATAACAAGAACAATTGGAAATGAAGTTATGGACGACAAGTGTATGTAGCTTTCCATAGGGATTTATCGATGGCAGGGAATTGCAAAAGCAACGGGCACAAAGTCTCGAAAGAGTGTCGGGGAGTAACTTCGAAATCTTCTGGTGCAGTAGGCGATCATCTGTGATAGGGGGCTCTCCGGGAGAAGTAGTTACGAGAACCTAGAGTCAGATTTAGTAAAATCATTTAACCCGAATAGAACAGAGATCAGAGTCCCAGAGAAAGGATCGAGGAGTAAAAGATCCTAATACCACCCAATGGCGACGTGGGCCCGTAAGCTGCACAACCATGTTAGTAAAAGTTTTTCAATGACTAGACTCGACTTCGGCCAAGGAGTTGGAAAGGGGGATTCCTACAGGCAGTTGGCTCTGATACCAACTTGTGACGCCCCCGATTTGACCGTACACTAATCATGCACGCAAATGTGTACGATCAAGATCAGGGACTCACGGGAAGATATCACAACACAACTACAAGTAAAACAAGTCATACAAGCATCATATTACAAGCCAGGGGCCTCGAGGGCTCGAATACAAGTGCTCGATCATAGACGAGTCAGCGGAAGCAACAATATCTGAGTACAAACATAAGTTAAACAAGTATGCCTTAAGAAGGCTAGCACAAACTGGGATACAGATCGAAAGAGGCGCATGCCTCCTGCCTGGATCCTCCTAAACTACTCCTGGTCGTCGTCAGCGGCCTCCACGTAGCAGCAGGCACCTCCGGTGTAGTAGGAGTCATCGTCGACGGTGGCGTCTGGCTCCTGTGCTCCAGCATCTGGTTGCGACAACCAGGTAGCAAGGAAAGGGGGGAAAGAGGGAGAAAAGCAACCGTGAGTACTCATCCAAAGTACTCGCAAGCAAGGAGCTACACTACATATGCATGGGTATATGTGTAAAGGGCCATATCGATGTACTGAACTGCAGAATGCCAGAATAAGAGGGGGATAGCTAACCCTGTCGAAGACTACGCTTTCGGCCACCTCCATCTTGCAGCATGTAGAAGAGAGTAGATGGTAAGTTCACCAAGTAGCATCGCATAGCATAATCCTACCCGGCGATCCCCTCCTCGTCGCCCTGTTAGAGAGCGATCACCGGGTTATATCTGGCACTTGGAAGGGTGTGTTTTATTAAGTATCCGGTTCTAGTTGTCATAAGGTCAAGGTACAACTCCGGGTCGTCCTTTTACCGAGGGACACGGCTATTCGAATAGATAAACTTCCCTGCAGGGGTGCACCACATAACCCAACACGCTCGATCCCATTTGGCCGGACACACTTTCCTGGGTCATGCCCGGCCTCGGAAGATCAACACATCGCAGCCCTACCTAGGCACAACAGAGAGGTCAGCACGCCGGTCTAAATCCTATGGCGCAGGGGTCTTGGCCCATCGCCCATTGCACACCTGCACGTTGCGAGGACGGCCGGAAGCAGACCTAGCCTAGCAGGCGTTCCAGTCCAATCCGGCGCGCGCCGCTCCATCGCTGACGTCACGAAGGCTTCGGCTGATACCACGACGTCGAGTGCCCATAACTGTTCCCGCGTAGTTGGTTAGTGCTTATAAGCCAGTGGCCAGACTCAGATCAAATACCAAGATCTCGTTAAGCGTGTTATTTTTAAGTATCCGCGGACGCCCACCAGGGACAGGCCCACCTCTCTCCTAGGTGGTCTCAACCTGCCCTGTCGCTCCGCCACAAAGTAATAGTCGGGGGCCGTCAGGAACCCAGGGCCACCTCTACCGGGATGGAGCCACCTGTCCTTTCACCCCCCTCATCAGAATCACTTGCGGGTACTCAACGAGCTGACCCGACTTTAGTCACCACATGTGTCATGTATATAAATATATAGTATATACCCGTGATCACCTCCCGAAGTGGTCACGGCCCAGTAGTATAGCATGGCAGACGGACAAGAGTGTAGGGCCACTGATGGAACACTAGCATCCTATACTAAGCAGTAGGATAGCAGGTAAGGGTAACAACAGTAGCAACAATGACAGGCTATGCAACAGAATAGGATTAACCGAAAGCAGTAACATGCTACATAACTCTAATGCAAGCAGTATAGAGAAGAATAGGCGATATCTGGTGATCAGGGGGGGGGCTTGCCTGGTTGCTCTGGCAAGAAGGAGTGGTCGTCAACTCCGTAGTCGAACGGGGTAGCAGCAGCGTCGGTCTCGTAGTCTACCGGAGAGAAGAGGGGGAAGAAACAATAAATACAGTGCAAACATAAGCATGGCGATGCAAGACATGACAATGAGCGGTGCTAGGGGTGCCCAATCGCGGTAGGAGGAGATACCGGCGAAGGGGGAAAACATCCGGGAAAGTATTCCCAGTGTTTCGCGTTTTCGGACAAATGAACTGGAGGTGAAATGTTGCATGTTCACTAAGCTAGGGATGCGTGGCGGACAAACGGGCTACGTATCTGGATTTGTCTCGTCGTTCTGAGCAACTTTCATGTACAAAGTTTTTCCATCCGAGCTACGGTTTATTTTATATTAATTTAAAAAGATTTAATCATTTTTAGAATTTATTTAATTATTTTAAATCAACATTATCCAAAATAGTATATGCTGACGTCAACATGACGTCATCAGTCAACAGGGCGTTGACTGGGTCAAACTATCGTGTGGGGTGATCGGGGGGAGTGGGGGTAGGTGGAGTTAGGGTTCGGAGAGGATAGGCCATATAGGCCGTGACTGGGCCGGCCAGTTGGTTAGGTAGCTGGGCCGGTTG
>NC_057799.1:390699147-390723197 GCF_018294505.1 Triticum aestivum | reverse complement strand
CCTCCTCTTTTATTTTTGTTTTTTGATTTGTTCTTTTCTCTTTAGTTATCATTATTTTCTATTTAATTTTAGTTTCCTCTTAGTTTCTGTTTTATAAAAATTATCACTAGTACCTAAAATTGCATTTATAATTATACTACCGCCATAGTAATTATTAACCCAAAACAAAATAGTTTTATATTTAATAAAATCCAATAGGTATTTATTTAATTGTTTTAACTACTGTTTTAATTACCTAAGTGCATTTAAACCTTTTATAACAATGTGGTTTCTCCACCATTACTAGTTATGCATTATTTGGCTCACCCGAACATTTAGTTTTAATATTTGAAAATTTTATTGTTTGCCTTTATTTTAAATTTGAAATTTAAACTGGGTTTCGAACTGACACGAGTTTATCCACAGTAACCGAGGTGACGTGGCATCCTTAGCGGGGGATCACTGTAGCTTAATTATCCGGGCGTCACATAGATGAACCTAAACAAGAGGTAAAGTAAATATTTACGATTTATAGATCGGAAAGTAAAAGATTGCAAAATAGTAGATCGGAAACTTATATGATGGAAAATAGACCCCGGGGCCATAGGTTTCACTAGAGGCTTCTCTCAAGATAGCAAATAATACGGTGGGTGAACAAACTACTGCCGAGCAATTGATAGAAAAGCGCAAAGTTATGACGATATCTAAGGCAATGATTATGAAATATAGGCATCACGTATGTGTCAACTAGAATAAAACGATTCCGCATCTACTATTATAACTCCACACATCGACCGACTCCTGCCTGCATCTAGAGTATTAAGTTCATGAAGAAACGAGTAATGCATTAAGTAAGATGACATGATGTAGAGGAATTAACTCAAGCAATATGATGAAAAACCTATTTTTTTATCCTCGATGGCAACAATACAATACGTGCCTTGCTGTCCCTACTGCCACGGGGAAAGGACACCGCAAGATTGGACCCAAAGCTAAGCACTTCTCCCATTGCAAGAAAAACCAATCTAGTTGGCCAAACCAAACCGATAGTTCGAAGAGAATTACAAAGATATAAAATCATGCATAAAAGAATTCAGAGAAGATTCAAATAATATTCATAGATAAGTTGATCATAAATCCACAATTTATCGGATCTCGGCAAACACACCGCAAAAGAGTATTACATCAGATAGATCTCCAAGAACATCAAGGAGAACATGGTATTGAGAATCAAAGAGAGAGAAGAAGCCATCTAGCTACTAGCTATGGACCCGCAGGTCTGAGGTAAACTACTCACGCTTCATCGGAAGGGCAATAGAGTTGATGTAGAAGCCCTCCGTGATCGAATCCCCCTCCGGCAGGGTGCCAGAAAAGGTCCCTAGATGGGATCTCACGGGTACAGAAGGTTGCGGCGGTGGAAAAATGTTTTCGTGGATACTTCTGGTGGTTTGGGAATATATGTGAGTATATAGGTGAAGGAATTAGTTCAGGGGAGTCACGGGGGGCCCACAAGGCAGGGGGCGCCCTCCACCCTTTTTGGCTGCCTCGTGGCTCCTTCGACTTGATCTCCAAGTCTCATGGGTGTCTTCTAGTCCAAGAAAAATCATCACGAAGATTTTATTCCGTTTGGACTCCGTTTGGTATTCCTTTTCTGCGAAACTTAAAAACAAGGAAAAAAACAGAAACTGGCACTGGGCTCTAGGTTAATAGGTTAGTCCCAAAAATAACATAAAATAGCATATTAATGCATATAAAACATCCAAAACAGATAATATAATAGCATGGAACAATAAAAAATTATAGATACGTTGGAGACGTATCAAGTATCCCCAAGCTTAATTCCTGCTCGTTCTCGAGTAGGTAAATGATAAAAACAGAATTTTTGATGTGGAATTCTACCTAACAATTTTATCATGTAATTTTCTTTATTGTGGCATGAATGTTCAGATCCATAAGATTTAAAACAAAAGTTTAATATTGACATAAAAACAATAATACATCAAGCATACTAACAAGGCAATTATGTCTTCTCAAAATAACATGGCCAAAGAAAGCTTATCCCTACAAATTCATATAGTCTGGCTATGCTCCATCTTCATCACACAAAATATTCAAATCATGCATAACCCCGATGACAAGCCAAGCAATTGTTTAATACTTTTGGTGTTCTCAAACTTTTTCAACCTTCACGCAATGCATGAGCGTTAGCCATGGACATAGCACTATAGGTGGAATAGAATATGGTGGTTGTGGAGAAGAAAAAAAGAAGGAGATAATCTCACATCAACTGGGTGTATCAACGGGCTATGGAGATGCCCATCAATAAATATCAATGTGAGTGAGTAGGGATTGCCATGCAGCGGATGCACTAGAGCTATAAGTTTATGAAAGCTCAAAAAGAAACACTACAAAAAAAGACTTCCGTGATGATACGTGTTTGTCAGAGTAGGTCACGTTTTCTGTCATGCATGTATATCCATGACAATTTTATGACAGAATCAAGCTAGTCATACCTGTGCTGTCGTAGAAGTGTTCCATGACATTACAAAATTATCATCACAGAAGTGTCCACTTCCATGATGATAAATCATGCGTCATAGAAGTGCTTTCGTCAAGGGTAACCGACACGTGACTTCCACCATAACGGGTCGCCGTTAGGCTATCGGGTTCCGGTTTGGATCCGATAACCCGTTAACAGCCCGGACCAATGGGGATTTTCCACGTGTAAAATTCTCATTCACCGACAGATCCACGTGTCTGCCCGGCGTTCGCACAGTTGTCATCCAGCGAATGGATGGGACGCGCCTATGATACGTCGACACGTGTCTCGGCCCAACAGTGGCCCATTCAGGTTAAAAGGTCGGGCCTGTCAAAATAAGCGGGCCGGCCCATTAGCGGCCTACTTGAGTCAGGCCCATTCACAAGCATGGCCCATATAAGTTACATAGAATCGGCCCATCAAAGGCCCATTCTAGATTTGACAATTTCCAGCCCATCGTCAGTTTCTACCCGTTAACGGCCCACTACGTCTTTGGGCCCAATTATGGCCCGAGCTTCTTTCGGCCTGTTAGCAGCCCATTATCAGTTCCAGCCCATTAACGGCCCGGAATGTCTTTCGGCCTTTTCTCGGCCCATTCTGGAGTTGGGCCAACTTCTAGCCCGTTGTGACTTTAGGCCTGTTCTCGGCCCATTCGGTAAATGGGCCAATTCCTAACCCATTTTGTCTTTCGGCCTATTAACGGCCTGCACAACAGTTGGGCCTTTGACTGTGCAACCTAATTTTGGGTCCATTAGGGGCCCATGTTCTGCAGGGCAAAATTTCAGCCCGACACGACTTTCGACCCGCTAAAAGCCTTGTTTGCAAATTGGGCCTCCTCTGGTCCATAACACTTTCGGCCTCTTACTGGCCCGTAAAGTAAAGGGGCCGAGACAAACTTGACATTTATTTCGGCCTGCTAGAGGCCCGCGGGCCATTTCCATTTATATGGCCCTATCGAGCTTTCGGCCTGTTAACGGCCTGCTAAGAGCCGTTGTTAAGGTGGGCCACATCATTTGGGATCCACTAAATATTATTTTGACCAGCCCAATTAAGGCCCGCTTTGACTATACATGTTTGTTCATTCGTATGGCGTCCAGGAAATGTTTGGGCGTGTTGGACCCTGTTTCAACGATATAGCAAATTCAAAGAATTATCCTACTCTATACTATCGCCTCTAAAAAACATGCACTATACAATAAAAAGACTAAGTCATAGAAACATAGAATAATCCTACACTATACAATAAAGAAATTACAGCCGGTTATACCCACTAGGCATCATAGTTCACACCAGTGATAATAAAGCATACACAAACAACAAATTACATACACTGGGCAAATAAAGCTCATAGATCATGGACACGCATCAACAGAACTTACCATTTGAACTATAATATCTTCAGAAAATAGGATTGGCCGGATTTAGATAGCACAAATTTCATTCTGCAAAATCTCCAATTCCTTCATGGTTACCTCAGTGTCTCGTTTCATTTTTTGACTCCTGCATCTAATACGTGCAAGTCCAGTCTCAACTTGTTGATTGCACGTTGAGAATCATGTACAGGTTGTCTTGCCACCTCTAGTTGATGCTCGAGAACATCAGCACATTCCAATTCCAATCCATAATCATTTGGTAACGACCATGCCGCACTGCTCGCAGATCTTTGTGTTGATATCACTTCATCCTGAAATTGTTCTCTAAGTACACATGACTAGGGCAAAAATATAGTTACAACAGTGAAGCGAGCAAGACAGACTATTTTGTACATGGAAAAACAGGACTAACAATAATGTTACATGTCATGAAGCATAAGCAGGTGATATTTTAAAATTATAAAAGTGGTAGTCTGTGCAGCCTGCATACAGAAATCTCTCTTAGCTCACCAGAGGAGCATGATGCTGGGAAATCCAAACACAGACAGGTTACAAATTTAGACAACATGTTGCGTATAAGTAAGCAAGCATTTAGCCATTATGTAGCTCAATTAAAGTCTTAGGGAGCATAATGAACAGCACAGGGATTCGTACAAACCTACTACAACAAGCAAAACTAGGCAATCATTAGCCTAGTATAAACTAGATTGTGAGCCTCATGCAGTAATAGTTGGTTAATAGACTTCAAAGCTTCAGGCACACTTCGCCAGAGTAATTAAATGGTAAGGCCTTTAATTATGTCAACTAATAGTTATACAAGTACCCAACATCAGGCATCATTGTTTGGGCATCTCATTAACCGAGGAGAAATAAAGCAATTGAAAAGAGCAATTTAACTATGCCTAAAACAAACAAGCAATTGAACTGTTGAGTTGGCAGCATGCATACATGCACGCCTCAGTAACATCCATGGCCTAGCTATATTTACTATATAAAGGAACAAGTAATGTAATATTATTTGCCCCCTATGAAGTATCTCGACTAGTATGTAATCAATATCCTAGTAATGATAGGGAGGCTAATGATGTGAATATGCGTTTGGTTATGACATTGATGACATCGACAACTCTACCATGGCAGGAAACAATTTCACACTGTTCACCACTATAAGATGTTTTAGATATTTAAAAGTAGACTACATCCGTAATGAGTGAGCAGACACATTAAAATGTGTTATACATACATCTGATTTACAAAAAAGTTAGAACATTATATAGTAGTGAGTGGAGGGGTTTATAATCAATGGCCCAATGACTGGGTTACAGGTGAAGAACCCTACGCAAGCACAATGTCAGACAAATAGGGTGTCCTGGTAATTGTAATACAATGTGACTTACCTTAACTGGTTGAACAGGCTCAGCGCTCCTCCTCCTTCTCTTGAAAGGCTCCTTCCTAACATCTTGTACTTGGAAATCCTCAATCTTATCTTCATTGCACCCCCTCTACAGGGTGACACAAACTAGTTACTGGTCTCCATGGAAGATAAATATGCATACTTTCCAGTCTGTGAACAACACAAAAGAATGATATTATAACAAAACAACACCACATAATGAAACATGCCACATCTCTTGCACACAATGAAATGAGCATTTACTATGTGTGCACTATGTAAAAACTAGGCATACCTTCGAACTGGATCTCCAGGTACTCTTGGAGAGCCTACTTTAGTGTACAGCCAAACCTTTATATCACCTATCAGTTATACAAGACCCCACTATAGCAACCCTTAGTGTTTAAATCGTTGACAAGCTCTGTTAGGTCAAGAACAACAAGTAATCAAAGCAAACAGTCCTAGTATGACTGGCTGACACAAACAAGCAATTGAACAGATGTGTGAGCAAATCTTACATATCTAGAAAAGAAGCATAGAAGGAGGCTTAAAGACCATCACTTGACTGACCAGATTTAAGGGGCATTTAAACATCATGTGCAACGTATGAACTAACATAAACAATGCATATTTCAGATTCTATAACGAAATGCACATGTATTAGGTTATGCCATGTATGATGATGCCTAAATGTACACTATAGCAGGCAGGAATGATTCATCATTGCACGCACGATTGAATTGCAGGTTAAGGGCCAGTTCTATTCCGCCTTTTCAGAGCTTATTGTCAAAATAAGCCATAAAAGATGTAAAGAAGTCATTTTTGAGTTATGGGCTTGGGCTTAACTTATTTCACTTTGGAGGAGGGTGTTCGGGTAGAAGCTCACTAAAAATTGAAGGGAAGGGGAATAGTGAAATGACTCTATTGTCTGCCTATATTACACTGAAAATGCCACTACTCATGCCTGCGTCACACCTGACCCTCAAGTAAAAACAAACACGCAAGCGTTCATTGGCCTGCCCGCTTGCATCTCCTCTCCCTTTCCCTCTACCTCGATCCCCTGCCTGCAGTGCTAGGGTTCCTCCAGCGAGCCATCGCCACTGGTCCCATCTGGCCTGGTCCTCGATGATGCTCTGTCCAGCTAGGCTACATGGCTGGCGGGTAGGGCCAAATCTCCCCTGCTGCTCCTCCGTCTGGCGCCGCCCCTCATTCACATGGTCTCCAGCAGCTGCTCCGCTGTGGTCCGTCCAACACACTACTCCGGCGGCGCCGCACAACTACGGCTGATGCCACACTGTGGAATAAGGCACCTCGTTCCCCCTCCCCTCCTCCCAGGCCGTGGCATTGAGGTGCTATTGAAGGATGAGCTCATCCAACAGGGTGAGGATCTCCTTTGATTTTTTGCCAAATTTTCATTCTGATCCGCTATACGATGAATTGCTATGAGCTGCTTCTGCTGCTGCTATATGATGCATTGCTATGAGCTGCCCCTGCTGCTGCTATATGATGAATTGCTATGAGCTGCTGCTATATGATGAATTGCTATGAGCTGCTGCTGCTATATGATGAGATGCTATAAGCTGCTCCTGCTGCTACTATATGATGAATTGCTATGAGCTGCTCCTGCTGCTACTATATGATGAGTTGCTATAAGCTGCTCCTGCTGTTGCAATATGATGAATTGCACACTGCTGCTGCTGTTGTTGTATGATGAGTTGCTATGAGCTGTTGCTGCTGCTATATGATGCTTTCAGGTGGTGCCGCTATATGATAATAACTAGCCACTTGGACCATCGAGTTTAGATAAATAACTGTTCTTCATTTAAATTTAGGTCATGCGTTCTTCGTTTAAATTAGGCAATGAGATCTCTGTGGAAGACATTGACCAAAGTAGATTGTGCCAAGTAGATGGTATCTTTGTATTTGCATTTTGAACAAATATTGATGGTCTGTTTTCCTATCATATTAATTACTTCACTGGGTTCAATTTGTAATGTTTGCAAGTCAAATTAATTTTCATATGGGCAGCAAAATGACAAAATATACTGCAATCTAGACTTTTCACTGATCATACCACAGATAAGCTAAAAAGGCAGGCAATGAAAAGAACTGGTTGACTTATTACCTGGAGCTTATATTCAAAGGTGCTTATTTTCTTAGGATAACTCGAAATAACTGTCTCTAAGAAACTTGGCCAATAGAACTGACATACTAATAACATGTCACGATGATTGCAATGGAGGCCCAGTTCTTTTGCCCGATTCTCCTAGAATCTGAACCCTACCCAGATTCTCCCAGATCTTTGAGGCCCATTTGTTTTACAATCTTATCTAGTTAGGGCCTAATTAGGTAGGATTGTAAAACAAAAGGGGGTCAAAGATTCTAGGAGAAGCTAGAGAGGGGCAGATTTTGGGAGAATCCTGCAAAAGAACTCGGCCGAAGTGACCTACCATAGCACACTGTATAGGCTCACCGCTGCCTCTCCTTTTTTTGTGATGTTCCATCAAATTGCCACATACATCTTGTACTTTTTCATTGCGTAACCTTATCTGCAAGTTGGCACGACTAATTTCAGACATGCTACATGATAATACATTTCATATCTCTGCAAGCCACCAATTAACGATTGTGTGCGTAGCATAAACTAGCCATGACTCTGTGTGCTGGACTAGCAGGCACTCTAAGGGAGCCTAATGTAGTGCACTAGAATTCCTACATGCCACCTACGATTTTGTGTAATGTACTACCTCTGTTCCTAAATATATGTCTTTGTAGAGATTCCAGTATGGACCACATACAGTTGTATATAGATGCATTTTCGAGTGTAGATTCACTGATTTTGCTTTGTATGTAGCCTATAATAGAATCTCTAGAAAGACTTATATTTAGGAACGGAGGGAGTATCATGTATGACATCTACATATCTAATTTAGCAGCCAGTAGTAGAAAATCATTGTCTGCACAATGGGATTACTGGTCGAAAATCCTAGCAAAGCACGCTGGCAGGCACACAACAATACAAGAGAGAGAGAGAGAGAGAGACACTTACAAGATCATAGCAATGCCTCAGTCCAGGATATTGGTTGGCCAAGCTGTTAGATCCAGAAGAAACATCGTCCTTGTAGTTTTTGCCAGCTACATAACATGGAACAGCGACCTGTTAGTATATTTGAAGTACATCGGGCAGGTGATGCTGGACGGGTTTAAAGGTGACAAGTACCTAGGTCATGGCGGGTGCTTGGCATCTTGCCAGACGGTGGGAATCAGGTTAGAAACGTCAAGGGTGATGACGCTGCACTGGCTATCGGGGTCTGATACGTCTCCAATGTATCTATAATTTTTTATTGTTCCGTGTTGTTATATTATCAATCTTGAATGTTTTATAATCATTTTATAGTCATTTTTTATCATTTTTTGGTACTAACCTATTGACATACACTGGTGCGCGTCGGTCCTAAACAAACGCTTTTTTACCCCTTTCCGCGACGGCCTTCGGAACCGTCGCCAAGTGAGTGTGTGCGATAGGGGGTCCTTCCCACACGACCCAGAAACCGTCGGGGATATGGAACAGTGATCCAAAGGCCTTCCAAACTGTAATCGTGTGCGATGCAGCACACACTAAATTCTTTTGCACGTGTGGTATCAGTGATTAAGCATTTCTATTGACGCAGTTAAACCATACGGTCTGTCGTAACGAACTGTTTGGGAAACAGTATGTAAGGCACATGGGCCAACATATGAACTGTGTGTGATTTGTGCCCTATCGCACATGAGTTTTCTGCGCAACCCGTCTGCCATGCTAGACTCCATCACACACGTTTTCCAACAATTACCGTCTGTGATAATGTTCTATCACAAACGGTTTCGGAGCCCCTTCGCACACATACAAGTGCTGCAGACCATTTGTGATTTGTTAGGTATCGCCGACGGTTGCCGCAAGAGTGACATGTGCTTTTCGTTTGGGATCCCACATGTTTCCTAAAAAAAATACGACTGGGATTGTATTTTGCATTGGGCACGGTTTACTCCCAGTTCTCGTGTGCGATAACGCGATATCACAAACGGTTCCGGAGAACCTATCACACGTAGTAGCGCTGTGAATCGTTAGCGATCTACTGTGTATCACCGATGGTTCCAATACGATTCACGTATGCTTTCCGATGTGGATCGCACACACTCATTTAGTTGAACCGTGTGCGGAGCAATTGCCAGGTTAAAACAAAAATGTCCCATTTTGAATCGGCACGCAAAAAGCAAATTCGCCACAATATTCAATTGAACAAATAAAAAAAATCCCATTTTGAATTGAAACGCAAAAAGCAAATTCGCCACAATATTCAATTGAACAAATAGTGTCCACAGGAAGAACATGCATCAGATTTCGCAACAATTGCAATTGAACATATGGTAGCTAAATTCCAATGATTTGTCCACACATATAAGCATTACATAATTAATCATAGTGTACGAAATACAAAGACCTCATCAGATGCAAAATAATGGATCCATGCGTTATATGTTTAGCGGCTAACTCTTACTCAATGTTTCAGGAGAAACCATGCTGAAATCTTCATCATCACCAGTGGGATTGATGTAGTGATCCAGGAAGAAGTCGCTGATAAATCTCCAAACCATCAGCAATTCACCAGCCGGGAGCGGTTCAGGGGTCCTCGGTTTTAAGATGAGCTATAGTATTTTTAAGATCATAATGTGCCATATGAGTGGAGTAGAAGATATTAATTAAGATAGACTTACTGGTACTAATTCACGAGGATCGTCACAACTATCAACAGATTTGCAGATGGAGATCATTTGTCTACAAACATAGTATCCACAAAGGTTGGTCCCTGCTTCTTGCTGAGGACACTGAATTTTTTTGTACAAAATTAGTCATGTATTTGTCCTGTTAGGAACAACCTAACTCGTGTTAGATGTATTATTTTTTCTTTGGACAAAATAGAAAGAGGTTTATTTAGAATATTGAATATTTGACTAGCGTAAGGAAAGGTATTTGCAGACTGTTGGATAAATTTTCTGAAAATAATGGATTTCGGTGTGTTACCGGAGAAACGATCTCGTGCTGCAGAGGTAGTTTCCTCTTGAACAGGTTCCCTGTTTTAGTTTCCCACAATGCGAGCACACTGCAAATGATGATGAATTTTGACAACATCAATTATTGAACCAGATATGAATGCAAATTAATTTCAACATCATAGAATTCAATACCTATCCAAGAATTGCTGAAGATGCGTCAGATCCTGAGCGTTTGTTGACTCTCTGAGAGAGTCGATGTAGTAAAATGTGTTCTTGTTTGGAACAATGAATACCAATATCCAGTGATTGCTACATATTAAGAAAGCCATGAACTTACGAATGATGTTGAAATCTGAAAGACAATCAGTGTATGCGTGGTTGTTTACTTGACTTATCCTTCATGATATGGCCAGAGAAATGATTCTGCATGGGACGTGTTTTCGAAGATATGGACGACCGTGTTAACGGCCTAGTCCCGTCGGTCCTTCTCATGTAATGCTGTGCCATTTGCTAATGTAGGATCTATGAAATACACACTCTCACTTTGTCTTCTCTGCGCGTTCAATCCCCGGAGAGGAATAAAATCCAGTTAGTTGTTTATCATTTACAGCCTTGTATGGAGAAGTTGATCAGAGTTTGTTAAGTACTTACAAAATCATGCATCTAACAAGAGTGGCATCGAGCACGTTGAAGTTGAAGAAGAGATGTAAGTCCTCGAAACTCACAATGATGGAACCAGCATCGTGTCGGAAATGATCTCTATTGTAGTGGACTAGCAAATGGTGATGACCTTCTGACATTTGATCCATGCAATATTCATGTAACTCGCGGCAACTGGAGCTGCACTCATCAAAGTATTCGCCAACAAGAAATGGCTGACCATGGACGTAATTGCGTGCTTCAAGTACGTCTGCTTTTCTTTTAGCAAGCAACAATTCTACTTGTTCATCATCCATGGCGTCAGAAATAATATTACTCCCCGATTCGAACAAGCTGCTGTTAATTTGGTTCTGGGCGATGAGTGCTTTAAGTAAGAGGCAATCGTTCTCTTTCCTCTTCACTTTCCCGCCGCGCTTCCTCGTGGTCGTGGGTGTAGCCTTTTTGGCCACTTCCTTCTTGGTACTTGAAGCATTTCTGGCAGAACGTCTGGTTGCCTGCACGGTAGACTGCCGAGCAGACAGTGAAGCTTGGACAGACTTCTTAGCACACTGTTTATCTATGCCGGACCGCTGAGCTGGCGGTACAGCAGTGACGGACTGCTAGGCTGTAGGAGCAGAGGCATCGGACTGCTGACCATGCGTTGAAGCTATGTCGGGTTTCTGCGCAGGTGGTGCCAACTTGTCGGTCTGCTGAGGAGGCCGTGCCAACGCGTTGGTTTGCTGAGTAGGAAGTGCTGACGCATTGGTATGCTGATCATGCGCCCGTGGACCGACGGACTGATGAGCAGTCGGTTCTGGACCTACAGACTGCTTAGCAGGCGGTTCCGAAGCATCAGACTGCTTAGCAGTCTGTTCCACCAGGTTGGTCTGCTGAGCATGTGCTGCAGCTTGGTCTCCCCCCACTGCTTCAGCGGCCGGCAACTGAACCGGTGGTGCGTCATTAGCAGTTGTAGGCCTTGCCACTGGCTGCTTTGGGGAGGAGGATGACATGGCCTATACGCCACAAAGTCGGTCCGGTTGATCACATGTTGATGCATCAGCCCGCGAGAGCTGCTTTGGCAAGGAGAGCGTCACCGGTTGAGGGGCGACAGTGGTTGCTCTTGGCGGGGCTTCAGGAATCTCATCGATGAACTCTATTTCCTTTCGTGTCCACTGGATGTGATGTAACAGTGTTTCTCCCAAGGTCCTTTGCTCATCGAAGTCTCCTAGGACATTCTTCAGGGCAAATTCATTGAATCCAGGCTTTACTTCAGTCACGTAGCACTTCACACAGCCCGACTTCAATGGCACATTGTCCAAGAAGAGGCCATCTTCCAAGAAGGGTGGGCAAACGCAGGCTGTTGCACATTTTAATGTACCTTCATAATGTGTAAGCACGCCCTTCAGTCTGTCTTTCATTCCAGATAGATCAGATATAGCATCATCACGAGCAGCAACAGTCTCAGTGTCGCTGGGGCCAGCTATTGCACAACTACTCTTGTGCAGTGTTGTCGCACAATAAGCAACATCATCCATGCCTGCCTCCCCTCCCATCTGCTGGCTATCGGTCAGTGTTAGAGTCTTCTGCATCGTCATCATTGAATCCTCAACATCCTTTCGAACAGCCGGATAAATCTCCTTCTTCAACTTTTCAAACAATGCATTCTGCTTCATTTCACTCCTCACTTTTTTCATGTTGAGCCTCTCTTCTTTGTTGAGTGTGAAAGCCGTCTTGTGCGGGACATTAACGCCTATACCCCTTGCACGGCCAGGGGGCTCTTTTGTGTCCAGAGCAATGGACAGAATGTCACAGTAGAACCTTCCAGGGATCTTGGAAGCCTCTACCATCACTTCATACAGTTTAGCGTCACGTGCGTTTTCAAAGTAATAAGTTCCGTCATCACGCCTCTTTGCACGTGCCCGCAAGTAATCTCTGGCGCGTTCGCCCTTGATTTCACTAAAGGCCGGACTCCCGCCCGCCGCTACTGCTTCTTTGTCCTCCTGTTCCCATATCAGTTTCATGCTGTAGTATCCTGCCACACCCATACGGTGGGGGTGTATGTTCTTCTTCTGAAGTTCCGATTGCTTGAAACTCTTCGCAACAAACTCTGGAGTTGCCCTGACCCTTTTGAATTCTGCCCAGTCTGCCTTTGTAATTTGGGGGTATGCGGGGATTGGGTCCTTGCCTTCACTCAAGTACTTCTTGTACAACACGTGCTTCCAGTTTCTCCAAGCATCCCTAGCCTTCTTCAGTGCAGCGTGTTCCACCTGCATTCTCCACTGCTCTGGAACGTTGAAGTGATCCATGATCTCCCAGACTATCCTTCGCCGTGTTTCTGTGTTAGCCTTCCGAAACCTCGGCAGATTAATGTTGAGCCTTGCCCTGCCAAACAAATCCACACACACTCCTAAACCTCATGCGTGCTTTATCTGGTTTAGTTGGAGCCCAGGACTTTAAATCAATCTCGGTTACTTCATATACACCTTTAGGCTAGCGTGTGGGCTTCCTTGGAGCGTTCCTCCGTGTCCTGACTGGAAGGGTAATTGCTGCAGCTCTATCCCGTTCAAGACTACTTGATCCCTCACAATCTGCTGAAGACCTAGGGTTGTCCGAATCAGATGAAGATACATGGCCTGAATGAGTGTTGTCGCTGCTACTCGGCATCTACAGAGAACACATGCGAAACTCAGGAAAGGAGGATAAGCTAAAACTAACAACTTGGTATCAAGCTTTCTAAACATGCCATGCAATAATTTAGAAAATGTACGGCTAATTTGTTAAGTTTGTGTGACTCGGGCGCCCGCGATATGTAAATAGGCAGTAACTTATTGGAACAAATACAGCTTATATGTAGTAAGGAAGGTAGATAATGAACATATATACGCTCTCCGTTATTTTATAGCCAATTTGGGAACATACGGAACGAAATTGGAAGAGGGATTGCGAGGAAATATGCCTCACCGCGATGGAGAGCAGTAACTAACAGGCTTCTTAATGCAAACCTGGCCGGACCACAGGAGAGGCGAGGGTTACTGCATCGATATGCTCGAGGGTGGCTGGCGAGCAAACGAAGACGGTGAGGCGCGTGCCGCCGTGTGTTGGGAACGACAGTGGAGGTAGGCTTGACGCCGAAGAGCGGGCACACGGCCAGGGTGAGCACGGCGGCGCCGGAGAGGGTTCTGCTGTGGATCTGGGGGAGGGGGGACCTGGCGAAGGAGATTGGGTGGACTAGTTGAGTGAAATGCGGGCGGGCGGTGGTGGGGGGGGGGGGGGGTGTTGGCGGCCTAGGTGAAAAGGGTGAAAAATATCCCCGATCGCCGCACTCGCGGAAAGGCCTATGCAAACGGTTGCCTCTAAGCGCTCGTGTGCACAAACAGAATATTTCGTTTGAAATGAAGACGTACTAATTTTGAAATGAAGACGTGAGTTCATCGTTTCTCATCTAAATTTTTCGCACGTAAACCAATCACAATTTTACCACGGGTTTGATTTGTTGGCGCATTTCAGGCCTCGTGTGCTATATGTAAGACATTTTTTGGCATTTACCGTGCATGTTTGCATATAAATCAATTCCTAGCCGGACTGCATTTCCTGTCGAAAGGGATGATGATTGCCGTTCGATCTGGGAGCATCCAATGGTGCAGACGTACGATCCGTGGGGTTTGGGTTCTGGCCAATCAGAACACACGACTCTGATCGCACGCGCAGCGAGGGGGGGCATCGGCCACGGTTTGGTAGGCACACGGCTTTCTTGTGTGAACCGTGTGCTATTTGAAAACATTTTTTTGGGAGGGGATATTTGAAAACATGTACATGTGTTGTCGAAAGGGACGAGGATCGCCGCTCGATCAAGGAGAATCCAACAATGCAGACGTACGATCCGTGGGGTTTGGGTTCTGGCCAATCAGAACGCACGACTCAGATCGGCGCGTGGCAGGGGGGGTGCATCGGCCACGGTTTAGTGGACACACGGCTTTCATGAGTGAACCATGTGGTCTTTGAGAACATTTACATTACATAACATCATATTTTTGTTCGAATAAAAACATGAGTTCATCGTTTTGCCTCCAATTTTTTTCCACGGTAAGAAATCATGAGTATAGTGGAGAGTGGCATATACTAGTATCATGAATATACAGTACATACGATACTACCTTTAATTAATTATAGCGCATAGTATAATACATAGAGTATAGTATATCATATATATATATATATATATATATATCATATTTATTGTCATGCATGACACAAATTAGCATCGCATTTAACATGATACGGTATCTACCTACTATATGTTACTCTAACCCTCTTTATATATATTTAATTCTTTGCCACATCAGCATATATACTTGCTATTTCTGAGTGCATGACATCGTCGGCTAGGATACCACCACTATGGCCAGCCTTATATAGGGAGTATCATATAGTACTATATATATAGTATCATGCATATGATACTAGTGTACGACACTACGTACGTACCTTCATAGTGCATATATAGTATCATAGAGTAGTACTAGCTCCCTCTGTAAACTAATATATATATAAGAGTGTTTAGATTACTAATAGTGACCTAAACGCTCTTATATTAGTTTACGGAGGGAGTATATATCATAGATGACCGTATTTATGGCCATGCATGACACAAAGTAGTATAGCATCATCCAGAAAGTCTAGTTGGCATGCATGATACCGCTTATGATAATACCATTACAACCAGCCTAGCTAAACCGGAAAGGAGGGAATATGAGACTAGCTAGCCACAATGGAGAGTAGTACACTGGTAACATAGACATATCCCTAGACTATATATGTTACTACTTTCATAGTGGGTAGTAACATAAGTGTAGTGTCATGCAAAGCTTCATTTCTTAGGTTACAGACTCATATTGCATTGGGACATGTGTGATGCTACAATAACTATCTAAGTTACTGAAACTATCTCTCTCCTCATTAACTTATTGCCACATAAGCAAGTTTGCTGAGTTGGAGTCGGTGTTACTGATGAAGTTACTCCCACTGTGGCTAGTCTGATACTAGCTAGTCGTCTATGATATACTAGCTACCTCACTAAGAGCATGGTTAATAATACAACCAAGGGTCGGCTATAAGAAGTTGACATGTCATATACAGCCAACCTCTTAGCGGGTATGTACAATAATAAGTTTTATATACGTACTGGTTTATCAATAGTTGGCCCACCTTACATCCTCACAAAGTGCCTTGGGTCTCCTATTGCAGCTGGCTGTACTAACCAAGAGCCCGCTTCTCTTCTCTTTCCTCGAACTAATAAGCACATATATATTATTCTATTTCTTATAGCCAGACTACCCACAGTGGGAGTAACATAGGTAGTAACATCACACATATCTAGATAAAATAGATGATGTGGCAAGCAATAAATGAAGAAATGGAGGAAAGTGGATATGTGTGATGCTACTACCTATGTTACTCCCACTGTGGGTATAGTCTTACTATAGTATGAGACTACCCACAATGGGAGTAACATAGGTAGTAACATCACACATATCTAGATAAAGTAGATGATGTGGCAAGCAATAAATGAAGAAAGAGAGGAAAGTAGTAACATAGCTAGTTACTAGTAGTATGAGTAACATCACATGTAAATATCAAGGCAAGATGTGTCTATAGCCTAATAAATGAAGTGTTGCATGTTACCACACCTATATGTTACTCCCCACTATAGAGGTAGTAACATAGACTAGTGTAACACATGGGCATGTTACTGGTCTATGTTACTACCCATTGTGGCTGGTCTGAGTAACATCACACATCTCAAGGCAAGATGAGTCTATAGCCTAATAAATGAAGTGTTGTATGTTATTACACATATGTTACTCCCCACTATAGAGGTAGTATAATAGACTAGTAACATTCTATGTTACTACCCATTGTGGCTAGTCTTATGTCACTCTATTGTGTACTTACTTGCTTTAATAATGCATAGTATCATAGAGTAGCTAGTATCATATGTAGTACTTTACTTATATTGTCATGCATGACACATAGTAGCATAACATTTATTATGATCCGGTTTCATGATATGATACTTAACCCTCTCTTTCTTCATTTAATTAATTCTATGACAGCTCATCAAAATTGCCTAGTTGGCATGCATGATATATACTAGCTATGATACCCCCTTACTATCAGCCTAGCAAAGGTGTACAGATCATTTGTGCGTCACTTTGTGAGTTTTCATCCATTTGTTCGAGAAGCGGGGAGAAGTTTCAAACATTTCGGCCGCGAGGTGCGGCCACTGGCGTAGGCCTAGTTGGTATTTTAATTACAGAAAATTCAGATGGAGTTCGGACATCATCAAAATCGATGTGTTCCTGTGGCGTGCTCTCACGACCCCGTGGAAAAATATTGGTAAAGTTGGCACAAGTTTTGATGACCGCTCCTTCCAAACCGGACCATCTCACATGAAGGATCATGGTTTTCCAAAAGGAGACGTGTCAATTCAAACTCCTGTGGCCGGTGACTTCATCGTTGGCCTCATAAAAATTTCCACGGTACGCAATCACCATTATACCACGGGTTTGATTTTCTGGCGCATTTCAGGTATCATTAGCTATATTTAAGACATTTTTTGATATTAACATGCATTTGTGCATAAAATAAAATTACAACCGGAACTGCATGTGCCGTCGAAAGGTATGAGGATCACCGTTCGATCTGGGAGCATCCAATGTTGCAGACGTACGATCCGTGGGGTTTGGGTTCTGGCCAATCAGAAAGCACGACTCAGATCGTGGGCGGGGTGGTGGCGGGGTTTGGTCGGCACACGGCTTTCATCAATGAACCGTGTGCTATTCGCAAACCAGATTGCATATTTTTGTTCACACATACTATAGTGAGATCGATTGAGTGTGCTACCTCTATGATATAATAATAACAACAACAAAAAACAGTTCATATTCATTGCTTGAGCTGACAGCATATGAAGGTCAACATATTAACGGTTCTTACATCAACAGAAAACCGGGCATAACTCACAAATTCAGTACACGCAATAGTTCTAAATTGAACGAATTAAGTTGCAGGGTAGGCATAAAGACTAGTCTTACAGCTTAATTCCCATGTACATGGTGGAATTGGGGTCATTAAGTTGACCCCGAATGAACTTGGGGTTTTTGATGATTTTATGCTTCTTCTCTGTTGCACTGGTGCGTGATCCCTTGGCTGGCAACTCATCAAATTCATCGTACTCGTCCTGATCGGCAACATCGTCGAGACCCAGTACCTTTCTCTTCACATGCATCGCCAAATGGCCGTTCTTATGCAAGGGGTCTTCCACAAAGAAAATCTCGGTAGCATCGCTGGCAAGAATGAATGGGTCTGCGTGATATGCCATTGTTGTCCTGTTAACACAGGTCTTCCTGTACTCATCAATCCTTACCTGACCAAGAGGGATCCATGCGCACCTGAATAATGCCATCTTAACTTTCACATAGTCAAGCTCCCAAATCTCTTTGATGGTTCCATAGTATACCCTTTTATCAGCTTCATTTACAGTCATGCATTCTATTCGAACAGAGCTTTTCTGATACGAGGTCTTCTTATCACGTTCCTCAGTGCAGAACGTGTATCCATTTATGTCATATGCTTGGTATGTCAGCACCGTAGGTGATGGCTTTTGTGCCAACCACGTAGCAATGTCATCGATGGATCCTTGTGCCAAACGATTCTTCAGCCATTCGGCATAGTTCTTAGTGTGCTCCTTCATCTCCACCTCTGATGAAGGCACCATTGGTAAGAATATTTGGCGTATCTCCGCCAAGTGTTCTTCGGCATAAGCAATGAGAACTGGGCTGTTAAGCAGTACCGTCAAATGGGCTTTCTCTGCCAATTCTCTGGGTGCAGCCATTTGCGTGCCAGCAAGGACTGGCTTACCTTTCAGCCTTCCCTCATGGCGAGAGAGGGGCAAACCTATAGGTCTTTTTTTCATGTATTCGGTGCAAAACTCAACCACCTCCTCCATGGTATAACCTTGTAGGATGCTTGCCTCTGGATGGTTTCGGTTTCGACAAAAGCGCTTCAGGATTCCCATGAACCGCTCGAATGGATACATGTTGCGAAGAAACACAGGACCACAATACTTTATCTCGTCGACAAGGTGCACAGTGAGATGGACCATGATATCAAAGAATGACGGTGGAAAAAAAACTCTAGGTTGGACAATATTCTTGCAATATCATCTTGCATATGATCCAACTCTTCAGGATCTACAACTTTCTGCCATAGTTGGTTGAAGAAATCACAGAGGTCAATGAGTGTGTTTCTTATATCTTTGTCCATCAGATTCCTAATGGCCACCGGGAGGATTTGTGTCAACATTACATGGAAATCATGTGACTTCATGTGTACCAACTTCATTTTACGTGAGCTCACATCCACGAGACTTCTGATGTTTGTGGAGTAGGAAGAGGGTGTCTTAATTGACAGCAAACAGGTGAAGAACTGTGTTGCTTCTTTTGTATTGAAATTGTAACTCTGGCGAGCTTTGATGAATTTGTCATCATCATCTGCTTCACTCTTGCGTTGTGATTGATCAACAAGCATATCGAACCGTGAACCGTGACCATCCTTTCTTTTACCTTTAATTTTGAGCAGAGTACCAAGGATGCTTTCACATACGTTCTTCTCTACGTGCATGACATCGATGCAGTGACGTACACGTAGAATCTCCCAGTAAGGTAATTTCCAGAACACCGATTTCTTCTTAAACAATCGATCCTTGGGTGTTAGTTTCACCGTCAAAGGGTGGTTCTTGCCGAGCACAACATTAATTTTTTTAGCCATGTTGTGGACCACCACCCCTTCATAGGGTCTTGGGGCTGCAGCTGCCTCTGCCATATGATAATCCCCAAGTGCAGGGAATCATTGTAGCAATTCCCAAAGGTGGAAGTGATAAGTATGGAGTGTCGAACCCACAAGGAGCTAAAGGTGAGATCAATATTCTCTCAAGTCCTATCTGCCACTATTACGACTCTACGTACACCGAACGTTTGCTTCCAACTAAAAACGAGAAATAAAACTACGTTGTGGGTATGAAGCGGATAACTTTGCATGATATCGGAGAGCTAAAATATAAAAGTAGGTGTTTTTATCATAAAGTTAGAATATATTACTAAATTTTATAAACAGTGAGTGTGGAATAATGATGGGTCGGTGTGCGGAATTATCCTAGGCAATTGTTAACAAGACCGATAGTCGTCATTGCAATTTCATATGAGGGAGAGGCATAAGCTAACATACTTTCTCTTCTTGGATCATATGCACTTATGATTGGAACTATAGCAAGCATCCGCAACTACTAAAGATCATTAAGGTAAAACCCAACCATAGCATTAAAGTATCAAGTCCCCTTTTATCCCATACACGACAACCCCCTTACTCGGGTGTATGCTTCTGTCACTCAAGCCACCCACTATAAGCGAATCATGAACGTATTACAACACCCTACAGCGGGAATCCCTCACGCTTGTGCGACACGGAGGGCACAATAGGACAGCACCAAAATAAAACATACAACTCATACCAATCTAGATCATCAATCAACCCAAAGACAAAGGATATCTACTCAAAACATCATAGGATGGAAACACATCATTGAATCATAATATGTGGCATAAAGCACCATGTTCAAGTAGGGATTACAGCGGGGTGCAGGAGAGTGGACCGCGTAAAAGAGATGAGGATGGTGATGATGATGGTGATGTTGATGAAGACGATCACCGTGGCGATGATTCCCCTCCCGATGGCACTCTGGCGCCACCGGAAGAGAGGAGGAGCGGTTCTCCCCCTTGTGCTTCCTCCTCCATGGCCTCCCCCTGGATGGGGAGTGGTTCCTCCTCTGGTCCTTGGCCTTCATGGCGATGATGGCCCCTCCGAGATCCTTCTCCATGGCCTCCGGTGATGATGGACCCCTCCGGCAAGGTACCAGAGAGGGCCTAGATTGATTTCTCGTGGCTACAGTGGCTTGCGGTGGCGGAACTTTCGATCTAGGTTATTTTCTGGAGGTTTCTGTATTTATAGGAATTTTTGGCGTTGGTTTCATGTCAGGGGGGGGTCTCCGAGTCGTCCATGAGGCAGGGGCCCACGCCCAGGGGCAGGGGGGGGGGTGGGCGCGCCCCCACCCTCGTGGACAGCCCGGGACTCTTCTGGCCCAACTCTTTTACTCCAGGGGCTTCTTTTGGTCCATAAAAAATCATCAAAAATTGGCACGTCAATTGGACTCCATTTGGTATTCCTTTTTGTGTAAAACTCAAAAACAAGGAAAAAAAATAGAAACTGGCACTGGGCTCTAGGTTAATAGGTTAGTCGCAAAAATCATATAAAATAACATATAAATGCATATAAAACATCTAAGATGGATAATATAATAGCATGAATACTTCATAAATTATAGATACGTTGGAGACGTATCACATACCATCAAATTCAACTTTCATCTTTCAGTATGGGTGATTTTTCCGTAAGAACCTACGATGACGCAAATACACTGTTTTGTGCGAGTTCGGAAGTCTTCTGCTAGCGGTCCTATCCATGCATGTGACACACCATACTTCTCCCCTTGTTTTCTGCCCCGATGTGTTGCCTAATGCCGACATATCTTGAATGGTGTGCACCAGCATGGCATGTAGATCGAAAATCTCCTTTCTGTAAGCATCATAACATTTTATAGCAGGCGCATCTATCCACACTGTCAGCAGTTCTTCTACCAGTAGCTGAAAGTAAATGTCGATGTCATTTCCAGGTTGCTTTGGGCCTTGGATAATCATTGACATCATAATGTATTTTTCTTCATACACAACCAAGGAGCTAGGTTATATATGCACAGAAGCACCGGCCATGTGCTGTGATTGGTGCTCATATCGCCAAAAGGATTCATCCCGTGAGTACACTCCCCGAGCCTTATACTTCTAGGATCCTTGGAAAAAGTTTCGAACTTTTTGTCGATTAATTCCCACTGAGCCCCATCTTTCACGTGCCTCATATACCTATCCGGAATTCGCTCATTATGATGCCACCGCAACCTCTTTGCCTCTCTAGGGTTTGCAAACAAATGCCTCAACCTTGGAATTAAAGGCAAGTACCAAACAACCTTAAATGGGACTCCTGTCTTGATCTCGTCGTCTAATTTGTACTTGTCCTTTGCTCTCCTGCGCTTGTATCGTGCATGCTTGCATGTGGGACATGCATGATAATCTTTGTACTCACCACGGTAAAATATACAATCATTCACACAAGCGTTTATCTTCTGTACTTCAAGTTCCAATGGGCAAACAATTTTCTTTGCTTCATTCGTGCTTCTGGGGAGCACATTATCTTTCGGAAGAATATCTTTGAAAATACCTAAGATATATGTGAAGCCCTTGTTTGATGGACCATTTGCTGTTTTAAACCTGAGAAGCACCAGGGTGGCACTCAACCTGGAATATTTCTTTTTGCAACCTGGATACAATTCTTTCTTGGAGTCCGCATCAATGGTTCGCAGATCCTTGTACCCAATCATATCCTTTTCTGGGCCCTCGAAATCTGCAATCATAGCAGCAAAATCTGGCATATCAAGATCGTCGTCATCTTCGTGGACGTCTTGGTTTTCCAGTGGGCGTTTCGGCTTTCCGGTGTTCCATTGGTAGCTTGACACCTCTGCCCCGATGTTAGATTCAACATCCATGTGACACTGATCGGGGTTTGGCATCTCGCTGCCCTGGGTATCTTCATCCATGACCTCCTCTTCACCGTGTCTGCTCCAACGTGTATATCCATCCATGAATCCCCTAGAGACTAAGTGCATCTAGACATCTGCAACTTCATGTGACTCTGTATTGGCACAATCAGTACATGGACACAGGATGTAATCCGCATCACCAATTCTCCTCTTTGTACTTTCAGCCAAATTCATGAACTCTGTCACGCCACTGATAAAATCTGCGGTTTTCCGATTCTTCATCCATCAAGATCGTTCCATCTGCAGCACATGAATGGCAATTAAAAACAAAACAATAACGCTAATACACGGATTAACTGTTGTCCAAAGATGCATGCATAAATCACAAGGTTTTATTTTAATAATTACCGAGGGCGCTCCATGTTGTTATCCAGACGTGCTATGACAAAAATTAATGGCCAGTCAATTTACACGCAGAGTACTAGTACAACACTACACTTAGGAATTGAGTACCTAAATTTAGCCACTCACGAAAATAATACCTTAATTAATTAGCCGCGCGGCGACCTCCACCCAGCAGACAGACAAGCACGATGCGGCGGCACGCCGAGACAGGAGGGTCGAGGAGCAAAGCTTAGTGCGGCTGCCGCCTGAAGTTCGACCTCCACTATCCCGCCATCGACCGCGATGGATGTGCTCGAATCACGCCGCCGCCGACCTCGATGGTTGAGCTCCTCCTATCTCCCGCCGCAGTACAAGGATTGACCTCCTATGACGCCGCCACCGCCCACCGACCGAGGATTGACCTCTTCTCTGGTAGCCGCTGCCTAGGCCGCCGCCGCCATCTCTATATGCAGAGCGGCTGTTTTTTTTACGGATATCCGCGGAGCGGCTGTTTACACGGTATCTCACTGTGACTCAATTATATGGACAGGGTAGTACATCACATATGGTTATGTAACGACAACCGTGCCTAACCTACGTTGTCTTCTCACACGGTTTGGTGCGGAAATCGTGTGTGACGTTGTAATACCTAACACAAACGACATGTACAAACAATGTGTCGTATACAACAGATATATAGTGCCATTAGTAGTTCCCGACCGTTAGCTTATCTCCACAGTTTCCCCATTTCCCCCAAATCCCTACATAGCCTCCAAATTCCCTCGCGTGGTGCTGACATTGGGGGAATGCGGACGAGTGGTGCTGATGGTTTCGGTGCGGCTGCTCCTGCTCGTATCGCCGCCACGACGGCGGTCGCCGCTGAGCACTTGCCTAAGGTCACCAGAAGGCAGGTGTACTACGGATCCGAATCGTCCTGTCAGGTTCCAATCTATCCCGATCTTTTTTACCATGTCCAAAGTATGTCTCCTTGCTGAATCCGTCCTG